>NW_006800599.1:136593-173310 GCF_000485575.1 Poecilia formosa | reverse complement strand
TAGGAAGCTAGACCTCAACATGACATTTCCAAACACTTTTCAAATTTCCACCCCTATATAAGAATGTCTGATGTTTGCTTATAATACATACAGTAAATATCCCAGGAGGGAACTTTTTTTCCCCAAAACCTTAACCTGATTATCAAAGAGGAAACCATATCAAAACATTAAAGTAAAAAAGAAAGACATAAAATCTGTAATTACTGCAGAACCAAATCTGACAAGTTTATGCTATGCTGTATGAAAACCTTTGGGTCATTTGGCAGAAACTGATTCGTTTAATCTCAGGATGTTTAGAAATAGCAGAATCTCTAACAGCATCTCTGAAGTATTGTTTAATCTCATTCAAGCAAGGAAAGGTGCAAAATGGGACTGTGCTTGTGGGTGTGTGAACAGATAGGCAGGAGGAGTCCATTACTCACAGATCAAACACCAGATAGTGGAAACCCTCTTCTGATATGCTGTCATGGAGTCTTACTGTGGAGGAGATTTCACAAAAACATAGTCAGCTCACGTAGGAAATCAAACAGTGATAAAGAAAGAAAAGCACCAATCCCAGTATCAAATGTGGAGCTGTTTGGGAAAAGGAGTTTTCTAAATTTAGGAAGAGTTTTCAGTTAAAGTTGCAGTAGGTAACTTTTATGTAAACAAGTTTTTTTTTTTTTTTTATATACATTTGTTAAAATTTTCATTGTCCTGACAGTATAATGAGAATGATAAACTCCCCCCAAAAATTGACATCCAGCAGGTGGCAGTGGTCCTACTGCCACCTGCAGAAACCATTGCTCCCAGTCATAAATGACCAATCAAAGCCAGGAGGAGAGTATCAGGGCTGTCAAGCATGCTTCTATACATGCTGCTCACACCCTCCCAAAACAGGGTGTGAGCACTGTTTTGGGAGGGTATAATCAGGGTGTGAGCACTGTTTTGGGAGGTGCTCTTGAGCAATCTGACAAGCTCGAGCTTGTCAGTTTGCTGCAACTGTGCTGCAACTTGGACAAGCTTAATCGCCTCACAGGAGGTGTTGCACAGCAGGAAGCAAGGAAGAAAGTGTAAGTAGCGTCTACGTGAGCTTGATTGACAAGCTTTCGCCCCTTCTCCTGGCTGTGATCGGTTGTATTTTTGCAGATAGCTATAAAACCAGTGTGAGGAGGCAGAGGAGTTAAATTTTTTTCTCAGATTATCTGCCTCATATGATACCATGAGGACATAGTTTTAACAAATACATATTTATAAGCTAACTACTGCAGCTTTAAACTGTTTTAAACTGCCTGCTATGCTAGTTGAATATGTCTCAATAAAATGAATCTAAATTTTCAGAAATATTGAGCTCAATGTGATAATAAAGAAACAAAACATAAGAAGAGAGATGCAGGTTCCATCAGTGGTGAAGTGAGGATTAAGGTGAGTGGTTTTTAGCTGGAGGTTCCTCAAGTCTTTCAAGAAGATTGCACAGGCACAATATCATTAGATACTCAAACACACAGACCAATCCACCCACACAAATTCACTCTTCACTTGTATTATAAACAAACTGCCTCGAAGATGAACAGCCATTGCAGATATCGCAAGAGACCTGGGGGACAAAACGGATGTGTCCTGGTGTGTTTTAGCACTCACCGATATTCGGGTGCTTTAGTAAACGACAAATCCTTGCCTCTCTCTCCAGCTTTTGGTGATCTAACAGAAAAGCAGAGGAGACACAAACGCACAGACATTAACAGTATTTCTCATGCTCCATGGTGATTGGCTGCATAAATGATCCAACGTGAAGCTGGCTCCAGCTCATGTTTGCCTCGATGGAGGACACAGGACAGTGTTAATGTCACTGTCAGCGTGTTTATGTTGAGTCTGTCTGCGCGTGCTGGCTTTGCATCAGCTTGCTCTTTTGCTTACCAGAACTAAGAGGCTTGACAGAAATAATGTGACCTGATATGTGCTTGGTTACACGCCACACACAGCAACATAACAGCACAGTCAAGGGGCACAGTAAGCTCGAAATGACCTCTGGTGTGTAAGTTGACAAGTAGCTGAGAAAAAAAAAGTGAAATATACCCGAAATGACAGGTAATGTAAGCGTGTCAAGGTTACGAATGAAATAAAAAGTCATTTCTGGACAGTTCCATTTTGATCAGTATTATGAAATGTTCAGATTAATTTATTGTTCTGGTGATTTATGTAGAGTGAGCGATGATTCAGTTTCAAGATCCAGATTTTTGCTTTTTGAATATATATATTATTGGTTAGTAATTTGCCTCTTGATTGCACTGAATGACTGTCTGTATAGGCAGGATAAATATTTTTTCATCTGCTTTATGAACAAATGCAAGAACACTAACAGGACACAAGCACACAAAAAGATCGCAATCTGAATGTTAAAATATTTGATCAATTTGGACATAGACTTGGTTACTGGTATGAAGGTTCTCTGGGAGAAAGTGTGTTAGTGTTTTTCTCCTACTTTGTGGAGCGTAAAGTCATCCAGCGTTGCCCCTCCCACACATGTTGCTGCAGACTGATGGCCAGTAGGCTTAAAGACTAGTGTTATTTCTATATTTGCAATAAAACTAAACAATTAAATGCCATAGCTATTATAACATTGATGATAAATACGTTGTTTTACCACCAAAAGAAATAATTATTGATTTTCTGGTTTTACTTGATTAATTTATGATTTTTTTTGTTTTGTTTTTTTATTTTCCCACATTTTTGTGTTGAAATGTTTTTATTAGTCTGCCATCATAGTCTAACCTTATCCATTTTATTCCCATTAGCTGCAAGCAGAAATACAGGAATAAAGGCTTGTACACATTACTCTGTGTGCAATGAATCTATATAATGTGTGTCGCCGAGTGAATAGAGTTTCTGAAATAAATTAACTTTTCAAATTTGTTGAATACAACTGTATTGTGACGCCATTTGGAAATCAGTACTCATAGTCGCTCGTTGCTAATTTTCTGAACCCTGTCAGTCAGATCATTGCAGAGACAGAACATCATCTTGGTATTTCCCACACTTGATGGGATCAATTTGTCTCAAACTGGCTTTCAGAACCGTCTTCCACATTCCTGCTGCATTGAACTGAGGTCTCCTAAGTTTCCTGATTCTTGGCTGATGTTGGTTGCACCTGGTGTGGTTTTCTGCTGCTTTATCTCAGTTGACTGCTTAGGTTAAAAGTGTACATTCAGAAATTGAACTCAACATAACAGGTGGCTATTTGAGTTAGCATCGCCCTGCTACAATCGAATACAATTCTGACCATTCTCTTTTGATCTCCCTCATTAACAAGACATTTTTATCCACACTGAAACTAACAGCCATGCAGTAATATGCAATAACTTCCCTTTCTTCCCTTATACTCATGTGAAATTTGAACTTCAGCAAGTCGTCACTAGATGTGAAAGTATATTGAGTTCCCGCTATCCGCAAGACTTGACCAGATGTTTGAGGAACATATGTCCCAATGCATCATCCAAAACTTTACACTGGAGCTGTGGAGTAATTTAACACTGGAGACAACGAGGGAGAAGATGAAGAGGAAAAAAAACAAAAATAGCACAGATAATAGGATAAAAATATATAATGGAAGCTTTTTCAACTATTTATTTAAATATTAAAGATTAGAATATGATAGAAATTCTGTGCATCTAGTAAAATTATTACTGCCCCAGTAATATGCATTTGGGTATCCATGCAACATTCTATCCATCCAAGTAGCCTTTATGCCAACCCACAAACCATTTTCGCACAGCCCCACTAGTTTTCTATAGTGCACATTTCTCATTAATTTCCTACAAGAGTAATTAGCAAAAATTATTTGCTAAAAATTATCTGCAAAAATTATTTTCCAGAATAAGACATTAGTCCTAAAAATTATATTTTGTTCATGGCACGTGTCAAAGAAAACTTTTGAAAAGTTAACACATTATACCACGCCAAGAGGAAAACACTAAAAAGTACAGAGGTGACTGCGTGGCTGCCTGGATGCAGCACAGCCCCAAACAAGATATGGCAACCCAAGCAGGCTCTCACGTCTCTCTGCAGGGTGATTACACTGATTTCATCTGACTTTATGAACATAGAGTGACACACAAATGTGTCTGTCAGAGAATACCCCGGTCTACTGACTGGACTGTGAGTCAGAACAGCAGTTGTCATAATGAGTAACATGTTATGGTTTTAGAAGTGACCCATTTCAACTTTCCCCCAGGAAAGAAAAACCAAAGAATGAAAAATATAGCAGCAGGTGAACACATCCATACTCCCAACACGTAAGACAAGTAGGAGGCTTTTTTTTGTTTTCTGTTCTTTTGTCAACACATTCAAATCTGAAGCAAAAGAGGACGTAGTGGTTTGTTTTTACATTCCTTACCATGAGTGAACAATTGACAGAAAAAGCACCAAATCACAAAAAACATTATTTTAGAAATATTTTTTTTCATCTCTATTTAAAAACATACAAACCAAAAAACATTGTTATCCCAATCAACCTAAAAACTGTTGCTTTAGACCATGGTGGTTACATGAAATAGGGGTTAAAATGGACACATTACCAATTTTGCTTTCTTGATGTTGGCTCTACAAGTCTACACTGCAGTAGACTTTCTGGTTGAACATTAAAGCCTGTTAATATATTACCTGAAGCGGAGGTCTCTCTTGACTTCTTAATTCGACACGAATCCAAATTAGTGCGTTTTGAAAACTGAAGGGAACAACTGCTAACACCCAAGAGAGACCAAGGTCAAAGCAGACTTCTGCCATCATAAAACACCTCTGATCTTAAAGGCATCAGTCATTTGTCCTATTTTATGAACCTTTAAACCACCATCATATTGTAAGTATTACTCTCACAAACAATTTCCATGTTCTATTTTCCAATGCACATTTCAAACAGGGAGATTGTTGGTGACGCACTGCCTCCTACCTCCACTTACTGCGTAAACAACCAATGGCTTCAGTGCTAATGCTGACCAAATGCAAACATGATGAGGCTCATAAAACAGAGTTTCCATAAACCACTAGGACATTCTAGAAATTTGAGGGGTTTTTTCATGAAGGTAAAAATCCACCATTTTCTAGTCTCCTTTTGGACTAGCTATTACCTTAATGTTCCAGGACAGACTAATTTGGACTTATAACTAAGAAAACAATTCTAACTGCTTTCACTGCTTTTAACACAACCTCACTTAAATATCCTAAATTACATAATGCCTTAGAGAAATCACCTTGTGAAAAAGAAGCACCTCACTCCAGCACACAGAGCCTAAAACAGCTACTTTGTGGTGCTGCAGAGTTTCCATATTGCCTGTGAGGACATGTCCATTTAAATAATATTTCACTGTACTGCCAAATGTAGACAAAAACAGAAGAGCACAGAGCCGCAGACAGAGCCTGAAACAAGGACAGCTCAGTGGACGGTGTTTTATTAACATGACCCTCAGAGCAAGGTCACTAATTGCTCTCTCAGTCTCACTATGTTACTGAAAAGTACTTATTTAGCACCTCTCCTATTCTATCTGTCTCAAGCCTGTTTTCAGCTGTAAATTTCCAAAGATCAGATCAGCTGGATTGACCCCAACTTCTGGTTTTCTTACATGAGTGACAGTTATTTTCTCTGTTACGTGAAGATTTGTGCCTTTGGTTATTTTTGTGTTGTAATGATTTTAAGCTGTCTTTGGTTGTAAGAATATAAAACAAATTGCCTATATTTTTATCAAAAGCTGTTATTTGTTCGTCTGAGGCACTTTGTGGAAAACACATTCCACACACTGAGGATTTATCAGGCATTTCGGGGGGGGTTTCTCTAACTTGCAGCGTGAACACACAAGCATTTGCTACTGTGCTCACCACAAACTGCACACTGCACATGAAAGCCACACTCCTCCTCAGCATTTTCCAACCTTTACTTTCACTCTGCTTTCCCCTCTCTCTCTCTCTCTCTCTATCTCTCTCTCTCTCTCTCTTTTCTCCACAGGTAGTACACCTCCTAGCTGGCTGGACATCTGTTGTCTAGCAACTCCTGCACCAATCAGAGCGTCAGGCCTCTCGTTCTCCTCTGCAGTGAAACCAGCCTTGCATGCAAATGGCAGACATCCCGAGAGTTATCGTGCAACTATAAAACTCTAAAGAACGTCGGGCAGAAAAATAGTTGTATAGGTGTCATCATCATACAAGCGTTTAATTTTAATTCATCTGTTTTTGAATTGAGATAAATAACTCAAACTGTCACAAATAATGCAAAAAAAAAATGTTCAGCTCAATTCTGAAGGCTTAAGAAGTTGCTATGTGAGAAAGAAGTGCTAGTCTGTCCATCCGGTCTGTTATGAAAGCTGTTTTATCGATGCAACTTGCCTTTTCATTGAGAAGGTCCTTATTCAAAAAACAACAAAGAAGAATTGGGTAACTTGGATTAGAGTGTATGAATGCATGTGAAGATTTTTGGTTGACCCAACATTTTCTTTTATATTTTACTCTAGTAAATCCCTTTTAATATAAACATTGCTACTGTAAGCAAGTCTGAAATCTGCTTGGCCCTGAAACCGCCTAAACTTGATAATAATGTGATGTAAGTCAATGACAAAAAAGCTTTAAAATATTTAGGTGTCAGTGCAAATGTGCAAGCTTGATCCTCAATGCGGCAGAGGCTTTGAGAGGCACTTTGCTTACGTTTGTTAAAATCCACAGCTGGCTTTATAATTCCAGTGCCTTGCAAAAGTATAAAACCTTTGTTTAACTTTTTATTTTTTTTACGTTTTGTATGTTGTAACTGTGAACTCTAATGAACTTTGCTGGATTTTTTTTACTTCTAAACCCAAGAAGCCTATGGTAACTCTGAAGAATGGCAAAGATCCGAAGCTCAAATAGAAAATTCAATTAACATAAGACATTTCAGCCATGTCCTTCAATAGTCACCCTTTGTGGAGTCAATAATAAAACAGTAATTGATAGAAAGTTATAAGAAATCCTGTCAGTTTTCCACAAGCCATGTGGGGAAACGGCAAGCATTTGAAAAAAAGTGCTCTGGCCAAATGAGACTAAAACTAAGTTTTTTTTGACTGCATGCATGACCTGACATCAAAAAAAAAAATGAACACAACATACCCACTGTGTCAGATGGCAGTGGCCATATCATGTAATGTAATATTTCTGGAGAGTTTTGTTTTACATTCACTACAATCCTCTGAAGAAAATTGTATCATCAGAGGAATAACATTTTTTTTGTCTTAAAATATTAAGAAAATATATTTCAAGAAATATATTTTCTTAAAGTCATGAAACTGTGACCCTCACAGTGAATTATTTACTAAGAGAATTGAAAAGGAGTCATCTGGGTCTTTGTAAACTTTGCATACTTCCTCCCAGTCGCACCACAGATATTTGAGGACTCCAAAAGCAAAACTTTTGAGATACTGATCAACATCATGAAGTAGACTCTTTTCTATCAACTCATTTAGTCAGTCATGATGATGTGGAGGCGAAGGTCACAATGCTTATGGCAGCCAGAAAAGGGAAGTAGTAACCAAATTTTAAAGAGGGAAGTGAAGAAAGTGATAATGGAAAAAATATTTAAAAAAAAAAGAAAAAGAAAATGGGGTTTCCCCTGATGAACTGTCACTGTTAGTTCCCAAGCAGCGATCAATGATTTTCACTCAAACTGCACTTTATTAATTATTGCAAGAATGAGAACAGCAAGTTCATGTCATGACATGTGCCGTGTCCGTTCAGTCTGATCTGTTCTGACTAGCCAGAGTCATTACCTTCGATACCTGGGTTATGAAGTTTCTCACAGGTAGTCTGGGAACCAACACTTCTGACTCAGCATTAATAAACATCTTTAAAACCTTGAAAATGGAGGAGCTTTCCATTCTTATCTAAACCCTTCCTAAGTTACAGGGTGGAAATACAGCAAGCCTCATGAATGTAATTGTTGCTGCAAAAGGAGGTTAATATTTTTCCCAAGATTATACAAAGTACAAAGAAAATCATCCTCTAAACTTTCACTAACATAAAGTAACCTTTTGGTCTCTCTATAATGGACAAAGTGAAAGTGTTCATAATGAATAACTTTCCTCTGTATACACTGGGATCATTTCTTTGAACCTGCAGCTTTTCCCTTTGTTTGTTCTGAAAGAGCAGAGGCGTTTGCTTATTTTAATCTGTTCAGTCATGCCAATCCAATGTTCCACATTTCACAATTGATTTGTGAAATTCTTTCCCATCTTATTCAATGTGAAAGTATTAAAAAAAAACATCTAATATAAGTGGGCATCTAAAATAAGTTTTATTTTAAAAACATCTAAAATAAGTGGGCATCTAAAATAAGTTTTATTTTAAAAACATCTAAAATAAAGAACTGCATTGAGTTATTTCCCGTTTTTCCACATGATGGCACAGTTGTTGACATGTGATCAGTTATCTGGCACAAGAAAGTCCTGGGAAGGCCCCACTTCCTCCCACCATCCAAAAACATAAAGTTGGGTTAGCTTGAGATTCTTAATTTTTCTGAAGTATTAGACCAGGCGAATTTGTTCATTATCTTACTTTCTTTCCATATTAAAAATATATATATATCCATACAAATCTCCAAATAAAGTCTTTGGAGTTCACTAACTAACTCCAAAGTGTTGCAATGACAGTGTTTCAAAACTGCCCCCCTCCCCAAACCCTCTTCAAAACAATAATTGCACCATCATAGGCACCATGAGACAATTTGGGAATTTCCCATGAAGACCCAACCATCCGGCCTCTTCCTCTTTTAGTTTCCTGAAGGCTCACATGTGCAACTGTTGTGCATTATACTGAAGAGTTCAATTTCACATCCTACATATCCAACAATGCTAAATTAGGGAACAGAAAGAGAGGGCTTAAACATAAAAAGTGAATGGAAAAAATAAAGAAATAAAAAAAAGCAGAGCAGATCAGTGACACATCGTTTAGAATATGAATAAGATAGAGTTTTCATAACAGGTAAGTGTAGCAGATACTGTTATACCACGATGAGAATGGGCACACTGGTCAGCAATGATAGAGAGGGAAGACTATTAAAGTAACCACTCGTTACAGCCATGTATGCTGGATCTCATACGGGAAATTTATGGGACAATATTAATGCGGGAGCACCCCGGGGGCAGATGGGTAAAATACGGTTGTTTCCCAGTCAAAACGGGAGACCTGACAGGTATGGGTTTCTTGAAAATTACAGTGAGCTCCTCATCTGTCCATAAGGTAAGAAAACTAAACTATAGATCACAAAAACAGTCCCATTTTACTTTGGTTGCATGTTTAACACACAACCACTGAAGTCACAAGCTAATCATCTGCCATTTAGAGGCATAAGTGCAAACAGTGCAACAGATAATCCAACTTTTTTAAGTCACTTGATTGATTTTCTGCTATCATAATCAAAAAGACAGCCAGTTTTTAGAGAAACACCACCAGGACTACGATGGATACCAAACAGTTCCAGGTTAAATTACAAGATTTGACAGTTTTTGATGCTACTTTGGATTGGCGATCAACTTGAGTTTACTTTGGATGCTTTCTTGGTGTGACATTTCAAACGGGTTATAAACACTCTCTGGGCTGGCCTCAGTCAAAGTACACTTTTAAACAATAAACAATAAATCATATCCTCAGTCTTAACTGTTACACTAAGGCAAATCCCAGCCACGTGTAGCACAGCAGGTTAACAGAAATGCTGTCCTCTAAATTAATTAAGAGTTTTAATTAAAAAGATTAAGTAAGGCAAATGTAACATCCTTAGTGGGCAGCAGCGGAGCAATCTTCCTCCACACGGTTATATTCCTCAGCTTACAGAACACAGGGGCCTAATAAAACCATTCAAAAAGCAGAGACACCGTCACCCTCGGCTGGTTACCAACAGAGGAAGAGTTATGAAACCAATAACTCCCAAGCTCCCCCACGCAGAGGAGAAACAAAGGCAGCTGGTGTCAAAGATAAAACCGCTCCAAGAGTATGCCTGGGAGTACATCATGGGAATGTTTTATCGTGTTCAAGTTTAAAGCAGACACAGTCAAATGTGTGAAATAATTTTAATCTGAAGAGGATAGTTTGAAGACATCCCGACAAAATGACCAAGAAGAACAAGTAGGCACACCAACACTTCTGTAATTAAATACAGAGATTTGCATGCATAAATCAGGCCAAACTGTGCCTTGTTAATATTTATGAGCCCAGCATTGAGCTTACTGTTGTATGCTGCAGGTGAGGAGCATCTGCAGCACGGAGGTAATAACACAATCATCAGAGTATTACAAGGACACTTTGAGAATATTGTCTTTTAATGTTACAAAAAGGACAAAAGAAATTAAACAAGGGGAAACTGAAAGGATAAATGCCGAGGTTCCTGCATATAGATCCCCTTCCTTAGTCAAGGTTCAAGTCAAACCACAATGATAATTAAAGCAAACCATTTATCCAAAGTGCAACTTCAAAGAAAAAATGTTTATAAACTTGTATTATAATTGTAATTTTTATAATTATTTCAAAAATATTTTCAAAGTACTGGAGATTTTTATGTTATCTTAACAGAATTTCACAGTTTAGTACATGTATCAGATGCTTGTTGACATTTAAACATTTTTTTATAATTTTTTCATAAGTTTAGTCAAGATGCGCTTTTCTAAATTTATAAATGTTTTCATGTTAGTTCATATTAGTTTCAATCTTATTTCTGGTCAGAGTGAAAATTCTACAAAAGTGCACTTGTCATTCTGCAGTTATTCCAGTTCTGAGGACTGATTATTTAAATTAAACCCCATTTAAATACCAAATTCTGTCAGCTTGAGGTCTTTTTTTAGAGATGTTACAATATGTTTTCATATAGCAGTTTGCTTTTCCTAAAGTTAATAGATAATTTGTTTATATTTCCACCGTACCCAAAAAGCTGCTTCAGATTTTACCTGCTGCAAAAAAAAAGTCTGCATCGTCCGCAAAAAATAAACAAAAATAAGTGTTAAACATATTTACAGAATAGAAGCAATAATGGACCAATCAGCAGACCCTGTGGCAGAACCATTATTATTCACAGGCTATGTTTTGTTGTAGCCTAATTCCAGAGAAAGTAAAAGAAGACATTTTAAAGGCAGAATGATCTCCACGGGCTACCTGAGCAACTCACCCAACTGAAAGCTGTAACAAACATTACAACAAAAAGGTATAATATTCTACTACCACTAAATTTAGCAGTTGTTAATTCTGTGTTATTATAGACTTTTTTTTCTTTTTCTGGCTTAAATAAAAAGCAGTTAACTCAGTTAATCCCTTTTTTATTAAAGTGTGTGAGAACATGACAATATGGTATTTTTTATCAGAGGTTATCATGCCTTGAGAATTTTATGCCAAGACAAAAATTACCTTTTAAATGAACTTCACATTAGAATAATTATTTTTATTAATAGCACTGTGGGAACATTACACAGTGGCAGAATAACAGAATAGTTTACTTTTGTTGAGCTCTTTTATAAAATCCACATACAGCAGCTTAATTGCCATGGGGCCAGACAAGGAGAAAAACTAGAGGGAGGACAAACAGCGTACAAAGAGACATTGGGAGCACATGGTGTATAATTAAGAAAGCTGTTCTTGAAGTCTATTAGGCTTATTTGTCATGCTTTAGGTTCTTTCCTTACAGAGTGAGTCACCGAAAGGCAATTTTAAATGCAACAGCTGCAATTTTCATTTCTAGCTTATAGTTACAGGACTCTATTTTACTAGAGATGAAATTGTCCTTTGAAGTCAGGTTTAATTCTCCGGCTGAGTCTGTCCCCCTGAAATCTGCCAAAATGGGCTCTCAATAAGACTTTAGATTTAGGTTTGTAATTTATGTTGGTTAACAACAATAGATTTGGTTTCCCTACCACTGAATCCATAAGATAATCTTCAACCACCGCAACAAATGACGCAAAAATGAATCTGTAACCAAGACAATTCAATCGACTGACTTTTCGCTATCTTGCTCAATATCAAAAAACGGTTTTAAAGCAACACCACCAGGACTAAGGTGGATACCAAATTGCTTATGCATTAGATTTACAGGTGCACCAGAAATATGCAAATAGTTTCCGATTTGAGATAGTTGTATGTAAAAAAAAAAAAGAAAAAGTACTAATTGCATTGTAATTGATAAATCAAAGTTAACATGTTGAAATACAGTCCCTAAATAAAAGCAATTAGATGATGTACTATACATTTTACATATTAATATCATGGTACAGTGAGGCCATGATTTATGTAAAAGTATACAGTGAGAATCTCATAGCAGCCCATGCCTACTGTTATTATTTTATCATTTGTATGTACCTCAATGTCTCAAGCTGGCAACAGGGAATGTCTAAACAGCAAATATCCATATCAAAATTTCAAACATGAATTCTTCCGTTCAGAAAACTCCATCTCATCTCAATTAAATGTTTGGTATTTTGCATGACAATAAATGTTTCCAGGTTAAGAAGCAATTGAAGTGATAAACTGTCAACAAATTTCACGCAAAATACATTTGGTACAATTTACTGGTAACTGACATACTGTATATTTATACAGATTTACAGATTGTGCAGAGGTGCATTTCCCAATGAAAGGCTTTAACTGAAACCAAAAACCGTGGCGTCGTTCAAAAGATGGAATACTTTCAAAGCCGTGTGCACGCACATGTGTGTGTCAGATAGAGACAGACAGCATGAGAGCACGACCAGCATTTATTTTTAGCCTTCAAGTACCCAGTGAGTCATGTGATTCCCCTTCCCTCCTGTTTCTCCAATCTCCATCTCGTTCCATCCCCAACGTTCATATCGTCATGTCTGCAATCTCTCATTTTACCTCTCAACAAAGCAAGGTGAATCAGACCAACAGCGACTTAATACAAATTTAAAAGATGAAAATGAGGAGAGAAAAAACAAAATCTGTTGCTACCAAAAGTCTGTTCTGACTGAGGGTTGGTTTGAAAAGAAAGATGACCGTGAAGAGGAGGAACGTTTAAGACAAATTCAAAAATAATTTTGTTTTGATAAAATCCAGGGATTTTTCAAATGCTGTGTCCAAGCAAACAAGGCTATGCCCCTTTTCTGTTGTCTTGCAATGCAATAACTATAAAAATGAAATGAACAAGCTTTGTCTTTTATATAGTCAAGACACTTAAAAACAGATGAGGGTTTACAGGCATGCACAAGCGACAGCATGGCAGCGCACACCCACACATGCACAGCGCACCACCAGCAAATATAAAGTGACAAGAGATGGCAAGCAGAGAAGCAGTGACAGGACACCGACACAAGCATGAAGGGAGAGTACAAATCAACTGCTGTGGGAGAGCGTCTCAATGCATGAACACAAAAACTCAAGTACTGACTTGCCATCCTTTCTCTTGTTATCTCCCTTTTTCGCTGCTTCCTATCATTTTCTTCCCCTCTTGCCATATTCTCTTGCCCCCTCTTGTTCTCTGACTCATCTACTGCTCCTAATGAAATGCTGCACAATCGGGATTGTAGATTGCAAGAGAGTGACCGGCCCCAGCAGGACCACCGCACACACGTGCCCACACGACAGGAAATGCACACAGAGCTTTGATCTGCCCACATTCCTGCCATCAGTCCTATCTTAAACCTCTGTCAATTCCAGATACTGACACACGCGCCTGCATCTGCATATGGGTTGGTGATGGGGGGGGCAATGGCTTATGATCCTGCCAAAGAGACTGGAATCAGAGTTGCAGTTCTGAAGCTTATCATGTAAAGCGGCTAAGACTGTGTCTGACACGCCAGCATGTCCTGTATGTAAACCTTGAAATATACACACACACACACAAGCGGACCGTGTGTGTTTTTAGAGGCAGACCCACATGCACAAGGAGTGAGATTATTCTTCACAGTATTTTTGGAAAATCTGTCTGTGCAAGTGGTGAGACACCGATCCGTCTGCCGAGGTGTCCGTTACCGACTGAGCTAGCGAGGGTCAACACGGGTAGAACAGAGAAATAGCGAGAGGAGTCTTCACACAAAAAACAGGACAGCAGAGCAGGAAGAGAGAAGACATAACGGAAGAGAGGAAAAATGCAACACAAAGAATACAAAAGGGACAAAGACGTTTTCTGCTGCTATGGACAGAAAACTATATCATAGCATAGTTTTAAGTATTGAAGAGTTTTAACAATTAACATAAACAGCATCAAACTAAAAAAAAAAAAAAAAAAAAAAAGTATAGTCTTTAAGATAGTGTGTGCTTACTGGGGCATGGCGATGGTGCCCCAGATACGCAGCCATCACAGGTTCCAGTCCCGGCCTGTTGACCTTTGAACCACATGTCTGCCCCCTCTCGCAAAACCAGCTTTCCTGTCTCACCACTATCAAATAAAGGCCACTAGAAAAGGAAACAACCTTAAAAATAAAAAATAAAGAAGATAATGTGTTTATAGAATATTAACAGAGCACAACCAGAACATAATGCAAAAAAGATCAAACTATTGGTTTCAATCTCTTCTCCAATTTGCAAAAATCCTGAAATAATGGAGGCCCCACATACCACTCGTTAAGCCACATGCACCGTCCGTCCGACCAAACTTTAAAGCCTGCCTTTATTATTATTATTATTATTATTATTATTGATATTTTCTGCTTTTTGATAAGTAATTGAAGCTGTTTTATTACTCAACACTATACTGTGTTTCATTTGTCAAATCTGCAAAAGGGATATGATAAGTGGTCTGTACCTTTTGGTATAAACAACATGGAAGCATAAATTCAGACTTCTGCTGGTGGTCTAACGCTATGGGGGATATTTACTTCTGAGGGTTGTTTCTGGCCATCTCCATCCCTTTGGGATTACAGTGTACTCCTCTTCATATCCTTCCAGCAGGATAATGCACAATGTAACACAGCTCAAATCATCTCTAATGACAACAGCAAGTTCTCTGTACCCCACTGGTCTCCACAGTCACCAGCTCTGAATCTACTAGAGCACCTTTGGGATGGACTGGAACAGGAGATTTTCATCAGGAATGTGCAGCTGACAACATGCTATAATTTAAAATGAATTAAAGAAGCCGAGAAGTGTTTCGGACACTTCTATGCAATGAAAAACTAAGGCAGTACTGAAGGCAAAAAAAGCACAGTAAACCCAGTATTAGCATGGCATGCCGATCAAAGTGAGAATTCAGTTAACATAAATATTTTAATTATTGCAGTTATTTATTTTTTATTAAATAGTTAAATGACCTTTAAAGTCCCCATGTTTTTGACTGAACAAGTACAAGCATGTTTCCATAGTCAGCAATAAAATGCAAAGCAAGAGTTGTAAAAATTCACTTTACACATGGCTTATGTACAGCCATTTAAAAAAAGTTAACTTTAAAATCATGCTACTGCACTGACAAAACCACAAGTCTAACATCCATCACAAAAAATAAAAAGAGAATGACAAAAATACAAATATTAGAAGAAAGAGTGAAATACCCAAATTAGAGAATCAGCAAAAGTTCACCACAAAACCAATATTTTACCTTTCGTCATTTTTTTCAGCAGAACTATACTTCTGAATGTACAGCAATGCTTTTGACACTTTTACATTGTAAATCAACCAAGTTTACAATGAAATGTCTTGTCTCAATGTGTTCAATTCACATATTCCTTAGATTGCTCTCTATTGATAGCAGCATGCAATAATTTATAGATTAAAAAAAAAAGAGAAAGAACGCTGCTGCAAAACAAACCAAAATCCTGTTGAAGCCTCAAGTTGTTGCGGTTTACCTAAAGAGTGCACTCCATGTGTGAACATTAATGGCAAAGAACAAGAATGAAACAACTCCTTGGAGTTTGTTTCTCTTGTTTTTGGCAACCCCTAGAGCAAGTTTTCTCAATTCTGGTCTTCAGAGACCATTTCCTTGCATGTTTTATGTGATTTTCTTCTGCCACACACCTGACTTGAATAGATGGATGATTTACAAGCTTCTGCAGAACTTGATGGCATGCAGAGGAGGTCATGCAGTCATTTGAATCAGGTGTTCTGAAACAGAGACTCATCAAAAATATGCAGGGCCCCAGTCCCTGAGGATTGGAATTAAGGAACACTGCCTGAAGATGTCCAGCAAAAAGGTGTTAACAGCTCTACACGTAACTATCTAATACAACAATCAACAGAATGCTGAAAAGAGATAGGTTGTAAACAAAACTTCCAGAGCATGTGGCGCCGCTGGCATGTCAAGGCATCTTGGGGAATGCATGTCTTAGATGCCAGTTAGCCATCAAGAGACAAATTAGTCATTCATTCATCAGCATGCCAATGCATTTTACAGATAAAGCTTGTAGTTACACAAGCTCTTCCTGCTAACAATTAAAAAACAATTTGAAAGACAGTCAAAGATCCTGGTCCAAATTTATTTGTTATGGCCCATTGCACACCAGAACGTTGCACTGTATTTTCCTAAGAAAATAAAATCCTTTTTATGTGGATAGAACTGATGATAGCTTTATAGGGAGGAGTATTATGCAACATTGATTTTTTTTTTGCACTTTATGCCAAGTAATACTGTTATTTCCTCCTCAAACACATACCTGGAGAGCTGCTTTGACTCATTAATACATGTTTGAGAAAGCCTTAAATCTCCCATGGCAGCTATTCGATGCGTATTTACCCAAGGCTCCTCCTTGGAGCTTCAGTCTCCAACTGAGCCTCCGCCTTCACAGTATCCCTCCTCTGCTTCTCCCCCATACAGCTCCACCAGACTAGTGGCAGAAGCAATTAGCAAACACCTGGAGGAACTGCGCATCTGTTAAGCTTATCATTCAAACTACAACGCTCCTAAGAAGAGTTGTAAAACTGCGTCAACGGATGGACTGGAGAAGCAGTGTTGGGATGACGTGCTGAAGTGGGAGTGTCAGAAAAGGAGGTAATAAAAGAGATGTGGGGGACTTTAGATCATATTTTATTCTGTTAAAATATGATTCTATTATCTTTCCTATGAATATTTTTGTTTTGTTTTGTCATTAAAAAGCACTGTGTTTCATTGCCCATGTTAAGCTGAATATTCATATAAATGTTGGTAACTATTCTGGCTGAGAGTGAAATGAGTCTAGAAAGGGATCAGCTTTTAACAGGCGCTTAGGGCAGCTTTGGGTCCTAAGTTTCTGTGTTGAAGAACTTAAGCTCAGTAGAACATAGTGTGACGCACGTCGGATTTATGAATGTCGTTTTGTATTTTCAGGTTAGCCGAAGTAGTGAAAAGTTACCAACAGGTATTGTGTGTTTGTGACACGAAGTTGTAAAGTTTCATAAGACAAAATGTATGTTGCTGTATTAATAACGGAGATATGGTTATCTCAGTTGAGACAGCTAAGCTAAGGTTTTGTGTCGAAGAACGTAAGCTCAGTAGATCATAGTGTGACGCACGTCGAATTTATGAATCCTGTTTTGTATTTTCAGAAAAGGAAAGTAAAGAAAATCTACAACCACCGCATGTCTCGACGTCACTATTGTTCGAGTGTGCAACAGAGACAGGCCAATTTCAAGACATCAGAAAAGGGATATGATGCGAAGTAAAATTACTTTAAAATTGCTTTTGATATATACAGCATTTTAATAACTGAAGTTAACAGCTACTGTTACTGTTACTCTCCAATGAAGTAACTATTTGCTTGAAAAATACATTAAAACACCTTCAAAAGCAACATCAATAACGAATTAACTAATATTTTGTATGAAATGCCAAAATTAACATCACCCCAGAAGTATGGTAAATATTGTACCATGGAAATGGCATAAAAACAAAACAAAACAAAGACAACAAAAGACAAAAACAAAGAAGCAAAAGCAGAACTTATTTAATTTCTGTCGATACATAATGTAATGGGCTTTGATTTAGTGCTCAGCATTTGTACCTGGATAAAAGGCCGTCTCGTCTTCTATAAGCTCTCATGTGTTACAGTGTCTGTTTTCATGATTCAAAATCCCGCAGTTTTCCAGACTCAACCTTTAAATTCTCAATCATTTTCAGATCTTTTCAAAATATAAGTACAAACATTTTATATAAAGCTAAAACTGTTCACAAAATACATTTTACAAACTAAGACCAAACCACATATTATGAATATAAATCTCTGTATTTTATTTAATGATTCAGATTTGAAGTTTTTTGTACCGTGATTTGAAGGTAACAGGATCTGGAGCTCGTTTTGTTGCGTAAATGCTTTCATTTATAATCTGGAGATAACATAAGCTTAAGTTTTTTGTTAAGAATAAAGTTTCAACACCTCATCTTAATGATAACTCCAGCAAGAGTTTTAATAACAATTTAATATTTCCCATTATCATGACATAAAATCTCAGGCTGACTGTCATAATACTATGTAATGTAACCATGAGGCGCAATTGCCTTGAGCTTTGATGTTGAGATAAACTATTATCCGTGGGGAGTAATTTGTTTTGCAGCAACAGAATTAATGTGAATTATCATTGAGGCTGACACTATCATGGACAAAAGAACATTTGTATCTTTTTTATTACATTTTATTTCCACCTGTTCTAAGGATGTCCTTGTCTCAACATTGAGAAAATTAAATCTTGTTTTTCTTGCCACACGTTTCATTATCTCGTCAGGCCAATAAGATTCTCAGTCATTGATTGTTCTAATTGAGACTTCAATCTCATTATGTTAGAAAACAATAACTCAAACTTTGCTTATAATCTCACACATATCTAAGCACAAATTCATGAGCTAATGGGTGACACATTTGTATTCCTGCTTCACATTATTCTGTGTTGTAATGAACAATGAAACTGGATTTAACACTCATCTTTGGACTGAAATTGCAATCTAATCGAAAAGAAAAATTGATTTTTCTAGACTGTGGGTGAAAATAGAACACGGATAAAGATATAAACCACAAATGATTCACCATCGTCAATTTTGCATTCTTCAAAAATGTGTGGAAATCCTGGGGTTATGAGTAAAACAGAAATCTCTGGTTATTAACCCATTATTATCATCATCATTCCAAGTCGATGGCTTTCAGCTTCATCTTTCTTTTCTGGCCTCTCTGCTCTCTGTCACTCTCAATGACAACAGGCAGTAGTTCACGCAAAATCCTCATTTAAATGGGGGCATCTACATCACTTTTGCATGTGCCATTTTTGTTGACTGCGTGCAACACACTCACATACTGCGCGTGCAATTTGTTGTTTGCTCATGCAATTTGGTGCTCTTCATTCTGACTCAAGATCAGGCCCAAAGTGTGGTCAAACATTTTGACCACACTTTGACTACAAAGTGGTGAGCGTCTTCTTCATTCAACCTGAGGTAAAAGCTAGTAAGAAAAGAGTCTTAGTTGTCTGAGTGCTCTGGTACCAGTCCCTGTTTTGCACAAAAAACCAAGTGTTGGCATAAGTGGAGTCTGACAGAAGAAAAGAAACCTTAGAGGCACAACACTCCACCGGTTAGTATTCACAAATAGGCTGGGTCATGGCTGGGTCATGGCTGTGCTTGTGCGTGCACATGTTTGAGAGTGTGTCTTTGTGGGCTTGAGTATGAATATGGTTGCGTGCGCGCGCATGTGTGTGTGTGTGTGTGTCCCAAGCTTGAGGCAACCAGGCCAGCGGCTACAATTACAATGACGGATGTGAAAGAACTGGGTCGGCTTCGCAAGAGATCTGCCCCTGGGAGGACAAGACCAGCTAGAGCCCTGAATCAATACAGAACACATACACACATCCGAGGTTGTGTGTGACTAAATTTTGCATAGAAACTAAAGGACAAATAAGAATAACACAAATAGGAAGGAAACCAATGCACCAAAAGTGCAAATGAGCAAATAAAGGATGACATATTACTGTTCATTGCTGTTCATTGTTTCTTTCTGCAAACCAGGAAAAAAAAAAAAACTACCAACATTCAAACTCAAGGTAGATGTTTTCCTCACTGCCTACATGTCTGATTGTCTGTCTGTCTCTCAGTGACATTAACAATACCCGTGCACACACTCATGTGGTCCCACTCTAACCTCAAGCCCACTCTGAGAGGCAGCATCATTCAGAGTCTATAAACACTTCACAGAGTGACAAGCAGAGAGTGTTTCTGGTATTCATGCAAAGTGCGTCCTTATTTATTTTTCTTACATAAATGTTTGTTTTTCTTACCTCTGGCAGAAAGCTTCTTGGTGTTGATGATTTTAGCAGCATACTCCTGTCCAGATGAGATCTTCACGCACCTCCTGACCACAGAGAATGCTCCCCTTTAATTAAACACAAACAAAATAAAATACGTCAGCGATGTGTCTTTGATGAAAAAAGAAGAAAAAAAAACTGCCCACTTGAAAAGCAGTCATGCCAACCTGACTCTCTGGGCTGAATGAAGTTTCTGTTACTGATTTTTCCATAAGCGTTTGATGGTAGAATCAAACAGTTACAGGTCAAAAAGAATGTCAAAGGAGTTCAAAGAAGAATTTGTTGCAACCAACCCAAGCAGAGAGCCAGTTGTGAGTTAGGCGACCAAAGAGAAACTATGCCAGTTAGCTTTGCTTTGAACCTTTGAACAGAGAGAAAATGTTTCATTTGGGATCTAAAAGTCACATTTTGACCAGCAAAAACAATGAAAACTTGCAAAAAGAAAACAAAACACACACACACACAAAAAAAACATAAAAATATACAGCTAGAGAAACAGCTGGTGAATGAAACTGGTGTGGTATGGATGCATCTCAGCCTGAAAGGCCTTACAGGTCACCAGTAGGTCTCAAACTAAAAAGAGCAGATTTTTTTCCAGTCAGTGAACACATCACACCCAAGCAGAAATGTATACTGCACAAATAGCAACACCTTTCAGTGTGGAAGTTTCACTGAGGTTAGAGGTTTTTTTTTTTTTTTTTACAGCATAGCGAGGTGTTTCATGATTATATAAGAAAAAGTACAGAAGACCTAAAAGGCTATTTAAAAGGTTTCTGTTGAGACATGCCTGCCATGCCTGCTGTTCATTCAGGCTGTTACTTTTAAACTATTTTGGAGTTAGATTTTCTAGATAATAGGAGAGCTGAATGCATTACAAAAAAAAAAGTTGGTTTATTTGATCCTTTTGAGCCTTCAAAGTTTGTCATAAAACATTCTGGATTTGGAAACGTTGGCAGAGTTAAGCTTAGGATCAATTTTTTTTTAGGGAACATAAAAGGGACTAATGGTAACAGCGCTAATTACTCATTTAAAAGTGTACAAAAGGAAGCTTATAATGACAGATCCTTTGTCATTTTCTCTTAGTTTAAAAAAAAGTAGTGAAAACCTTTTTTACACTGCCTAAATAAGTCATTTATGACTGCTTACGGCAGAAAAGCCAGTAAAGCGGTTACGTATAATAGAATTGGCTAGAAGTGTTATCAGCATGGCAAAGTCTTGCACAACTGGAGGTTGGAAACGCTCATCAGTACATTTTACTGACTTAAATATCGCACCAGACAAGAGAAACGATTATATGATGAAGCAGCTCGTCATCGATTTTCAAAGTTAGAAGCAAACAACCTTTAAAAAGGTAAGGCACAGCAGATTTGTTTGTTACCTGAGGTTTGTTTACTTCATTATTCTTCCATTACACTGTTGAAATCAGTAATCACAAGTGATGTCATACTGTTGCTTAACTTGTCTGCAATGATAATAAAAAAAACTGCAAGAATTACTAACAGATATTAATCTACAAAAAGCTGGATCTTCAGCTGATAGTAGGCATTTTGGGGATTGTCAGCACAGTAACAGGTGAAGATGACATGTTTGTCTATCAAGTGCAGAGGTGAGTGCTGCATTTCATCTCACAAATTTACTCATCCTACAAACCTTCTGTACACTTTTTTAAAACAAATCTCTGTATTGTTTCAGTCCTTTTTTGTTTTGGTGTCAAGGTCATTAATGAAGATCAAAGAACTAGGTCAGCTATATTTGAGGAATAGAAGGAGCACAGAGCTGCATTCGATCCAGCCTTGAAAAGGTGCACCCATCTTAAGACGGCTAGGCTCTGCAGTCATGGAGACACCTTTAGCATCCAATATTCCTCATGACCTGAAGTCAATCCTGACCTCTGATTTACTCATTTTCTGGGGTCTGATAACTGTGTTTATTACAGCCATTATTTTATTTGGTGAAGGGTGTGTAACAAACTAAATCAATAATTGTGCAACGACTTGTTGATAAATGGTGATTTTAAACCTTTGATTTATCTAACATGAATGAAAATTTTGCACAAAAACAACCTCTTTTATAGTACTTATTGCAGAAAAAAATCATAGCATAACCAGTTGCATGAGATTTCAAGTGAATAGATTGTTATAGGTGGATTGATAAATGGTCTGTGCTCGTACTGCACTTTATCAAGTTCAGAGGAGCCCAAAGTGCTTCACCCTACAATCATGGTGGCAAGTCTGACCGATCCTCTGATCAGCATCAGCAGGCAAGACAGATGATGAGCAAAACTCAAGAGGCAGACAGAGAGGGACTTGAACCAGCAACCCACTGATCGTGAAGCTGAACACCTACCACTGTCGCCACCATATGAAGCAGAAACTCTACAAATATATCGGCAACTGCGAGGTTTTAGTACGTTGTATGTTTTCAGCAGTACATCAATTTCATTTAGACAACAATGGCTCTTTGGATTGTAAATGTTGCTGAACCTTTTTACAAGGGGAAAAATTGCTGCAACATTGAAGAAATTAGGATGATGAGCTGCAGACAGATTTGAGAGATCAGCTCCTCAAACAGGGAAAGAGAGACTGCATTATTTTGGCTGAGAGTTAACTAGCTGCAGACACGTAGGACTCAAGGCTGCAGGTCAGGAAGCACATGACAACAATACATAGAGGCCCACACCTTTCAAGGAGTAAGCAAGACTTTTAAAAGCGTGTACAACGCATATCTGCTGTGCACAAAAGAAGAAGGTAAAATTATGTGACTACTAGTCTAACAATGTGTTGGGTCCCATTTTGCTCTTAAAACAGCCTGGTAGAATCCTGAAGTGGTGTTGTAGTAAATGACACCAAGAGCTTCTTTAAGTCGGGAGAGATGTGAAGTGTGGCCGTCCAGAATCCAGACTTGTTTGTCCCACACATCCCATAGATGCTGTAGATTTGATTGAGAGCTGGAGAATTTGAAGGCCACATGAAAACCTAAAAGTTGTTGCACTCCTTAGACCAGTCCTGAACCATTGTTGTTTCTTGGCTAGAGCATTATGCTGGTGGTAAAGGTGACACTCATGATGGTCCTGGTTCCCTGAAAGGATGACTTGCTTTTCCAATACTCCTTTGGTAGGTCAAGTCAAAGTTGAATCCAAGGGCAGGACCCAAGGATTTCCAGCCAAACCATCGACTTCCCCTCCACTGGCCTGTTCTCTCCTCCATGCCCCTGCTAACATTTGATAGATACTGACCTCTGGAGCCCTAGAACACCTTACAAGAAATGCAGTTTTGAAGACATCTGAACCAAGTCATCTAGGTTTCACAATCTGGTGCTTGCCAAACTCATTCATATCCTCGCGTAGGCCTTTTTTCCTTCTTCCAGCAACGTTGAGTACAAAGTGTTTGCTTGCTACTTAGAATATTATGCTAACTATCTGGTGTAATTAGGGGGTAATCACTGCAATACACTTCACCTGTTAAAAGTCATAATGTTTTGCCTGATCAGTGTATGCTGGTATGTGCGGATGGTGGCCTGCAGCTCTGTCAGAGGAAAGGTGAGAGTTCCCCTGCCGGGCTGTGATAATTGACCATGGATCTATGCTTGGCTAGGGAGTGTGTCATCCTCAACTACATGAGAGCTGTCGCATTCAGTGTGTGTATTTCTGTCACGCAGGAGGGGTGATGGAGGTAGAGAAGGAGGAGTGGGTTACCATATCTCCTAGCACACACACACGCACACGAACACACACGCCGATGCACTTGTCATCCTGGTTAAGCTTTTTAGCAAAGGAGTCCCGCAAATATCCAACTGCAGCATCAGCGGCTGTCCAAGAGGGAGGGAAATGACGCCACCCTGCCGAACGACATGAGCACAGAGCGCAAGCAGGGCTTCGGATGCTGGGATTAAAGCAAATAGAAAGCAATTACACTGGCCTGCGTGACGCACGCGCACACACACACGAGAGTGCCTTTAGCCTCTGCATCATAGGCTATTGGATGAACTGTCAGCGGCGCGCGCACACGCACGCTCACGCTCGGCACACAGACTCTCCAGCATCGAAATCCGCGCGTCCCTAAAGCAGAGCGGCCTATTGTGTAACAAGCCGACATCTCGCTGAGGGAGAGAGAATGACAGATGATAAAAACAAAGGAACATGCGTGCTTACTTCCCCAGCTCCTCGAACAGCTGATATTCGTCGGTGAATCGCGTGCAGATCGTTAAGGCCATCCTGAAGCAGGTGCCGCGGAGGAGTGCAGAGGGGGGGGCGGGGTGTAGGTGTACAGAGAGGCGGATAAGGTGCACTCACAGGCTCCACAGAGTCGTCAACACCGCTCGGTTTTCTACTGAACGTGCAAACCAAACAGAGGGATTCATGCACAGCGAAAGCGCATCAGCGGGATCTACGTCTACTGGAATCTGCGGCAAGAACGCTGCCAGCGCGCGCGCTTCAGAGGTTCTATCCCCCCGGTGTTTGGTTATTTTCTTCACATCCAGCGGCTGGTCACAGCTCGTGGACGCAGCATTTTGTTTGCATTTCGGTGTCTTCCGAGCGTGTTCGTCCTGCTGCTGAGTGTTGTCTTTATGCACGCATCAGACGCCGCACTACCGCACCTACCCCCAACTGTGCGCTCGGCCCCGCCCCTTTGCCTGCATCCTCACTCAGGCCAATGGCAACGAGCAGTCTGACAAAAATAAAACACGAGGAATATGGAGGGAGTCATTTTATTTACAGATAAATAAAATGACTCAAATCAGAAATAATCAAAGGCACTTATTGCTGCTTTTAAATATCTAAAAACGATGAAAACCTTTTGACAGATTATTGCAACTAATGAGAGAAATTATGGAATATGAATGTGTAAAGGAGTAGTCAGGATTCATTTCTGAGACCGTAGTGTAAGCTTGTTAATTTTGGATGATTGGCTAAGCAAATTATCATTACATCACAAATTGCTAACAGATAATATATTGTGGGCTTTTCTGGGAAATGTATAATAAAAGGCTTTTCTACAATCCATAGTGTCTAATTTCTAATGCTGTTTATTTGTATTTTAGAGGTCACTTTTAAACCAGATTACGGAGTCGTTGCTATAAAGATAACTGTTTATCAGCTGGTTTTATAAACTGAATTTGTATTATCCCCAAATTGATCCTGTCCATATAACTTGAATTGAAATTAGTGTCAATGTAATTAAACAGAACTAAGCCATTTCTGTCCACTCTAACTGAATGTAATTATATGCAAAATGGATTCGCTTCTTTTTTGAAACCTGGCTGTATGTCTAATATAATCCTAGAGGACGGTGGACCTCTGCCACTCTTTGCTCTTTTGTAGTTTAAAACAGGTTTTCTCTCAGGATTGCTCTTTATTTAGCTCCATCCATCTCATCAACACCGATGAAGAAAAGCACTCTCACAGATTCTCTTCAAGATAGATTTCATCAGTTGAGTTCATCTTGTTTAATCTTACGCAAAGAGGCAAAAAATAAAATTAAATATGTTCATACAGTGTGTAACTATCCAGTTTCAACTATGTGAGACTGATTGATTTAATTAGCCAGTAGCACTAAATTCAGTACAGTGTTTTGCATGATGAAGTATCCCTCCTTTCACCACACCTAACTTAAATTGTTGATTTATATTTAATTTTTGCAAGAGTCTGCCTATAACATTTCATCATTTTAATCAGCTGTGTTCATTTTTTTTTTTTTACCAGACAATAACTTAGTAGCTCTAAAACCTTGGGAAAATCTATTTTGATTAATGGCACTATTCCTAATATTTATAGTATAGCAGCAAAACCTGGTGAAATGTGCACTTTAAGTTTAATTCAGCAGTTTTAAGATCTGTTCATCTTCTTGGGTGGCCAACCTCACACACAATTTGATAAAGATGCTGCCTGACACTAGTTATATTTGCACAAGCAAGATATTCATCCCCTGTTGTGATCACAACTACTGGTCTGTTTGTGTTTCCATCTACAAGTTAATGTAGTAGAAGAACTTTGAAAAAGCAACCAAACTGCATAACTAAAATAGTGAACCTCTCACTGTGGTTTTTGTGCCATTGAACAAAAAAAAAGGCACAAAGCTAAAATCTGAAACCTTGAAGTCACAAAAACCATTTAGGCAGCCTCAGGCTTAGAGAACGTTTATATTCGTACTATTACTATGAGAGGTTTTGTACATTTCATAGTCCTGGTTTTACGGACATCTCTATGAAGGAAACCCATAAAAAAGGAGTAAAAATTTTTTATAAATACCCTAAATGCTTATGTTATAAGCAGGTTGTTTTTGATCAGACTAAAATGAGCACAACACCATACAGATGTCACAAGTCAGTTTGCCGAGCTTTGGAGAAATACATCACATTGTTACTTTATATCAGCTAACTAGGAAAGAACTGAACTGAAGTAAAACAAAAACATAGCTAATTAAATAAAAGAGGAACTAAGAAACAGAAACAAATGAAACCCAACTAAACAGCCCAAGATCATGATATTTTGAGTAGATTCATCATTTATGGTGTTCTACGTATGCTTTATTCTTATTTTTTTATATTTCTAGCATGACTATTACAGGTTTTTTTTCCTGTATACCCATTCTAGCTACTTTCCCACAATCGCTCCAGTTAGAACATGTCGTCTTTCTGACCAGTATAACAGGTGGACATTCCCATGAAGGTTTTTCTTGTATTTATAGTTGAATAGATGAACAGTGTGCCTCAGGGATCTGGGGGTTGTACCCAAGGATGAACTTGACTTGTGGAGGTCCACAGTTCTCTTCCTCATATCATGCCTGGTGGATTTCTCTTGTTTTTTCTTTGCTGTGAGACAAGGATTCGGTCTGTTTGATGTGTGTCCTTAACACATTCACTATTGGGCCTTCATTTAACTCAAATTAGCTATAGATTAACTTATAGGAAAAGCCATTTACATTTCTGAATTTCAGAGAAAATTACATATTTAGGCAATTTCATCTATTTAGCAAATTAGTTTGGTAAACCTAATTGTCCTAAAACAGGGAAAGTTTGGTCTGGATTAATTTCAAATGTGGAGAATAAAGCAGTCATGCATCTTTTTGTACAGTTTTAGTAAATATCTGGTTTCAATTGTTCACCATGGATGAATATGTGGGGAACCACAAACTTACTGTGACGTACAGTTCATGAACTTTGATTTTGATCTACTTCTCCAAATATGGGAATCTTGGTGGAGTACGCAGTTGGAGATTTTAAATGAAAATCTGTTGGCTTGTTTTAGAAAACTAAAACAAAGGGTCAGAAGTTGGTCTGTTGACAGGATAATGATCCAGAAGTTATAGCCAACTCAAAAGAAACAAATCGTTTGTCAGCCAGAACAACTGAAAACATATGTTTATGCTCGTTCTTGGTGGTGAGTTGAAGTAAACAGAGCATCGGGACTCTGGAGAATCGAGACTCTCGGTTCTCAGTTTCTGTCCTCCAACTTTGAAATACAAAATGAGAAAACTAAGTGATGGTAAGATGAGGATGTACAGTAACTATTAACAGATGACCCACCAATATGTAGCACACACAATTGTGCATAAAATAAATACATGTAGTAGTAAAAGCTTTTTTTTTTTTTTCAAACTTTTCATAATTTATTTTAAGAGTATTTACTCATCCTTACAAGGGATAGCTATGATATCTTGGATATTTTCAACATGTACAAAGAGAAATAACTTCTATTCTTACGAAAAGTTGGAATTTGTTTTAGACGCAAGATTCTGACAAGACTACAATTCAGACAGAATGCAATGACTCATGCATACTGCAGGTGGCACACTTGTCTGATATTTGCCACACAGCTTCACACTGAAGGATATTCGAAAGAAAAACATGAGAAGTATTTCCATTTAAGATTTTTATTTAAAATTAGAAATAACATTTAAATTTTATAAATACATAGATAAATAAATAGAAATAGAAACAATAGTGCAATTTTACAAACAGTTTCTTTATACTTATAGTATGAAGCATACAAAGAGGGGGTGGTAAGTTAATAAACATTGCATTTGATGCAAACATCCATTTGTACACGCTTGTCCCTTTGTGGGGTCAGGAGGGTTGCTGGTGTCTCTTTCCAACTAATGTTCCAGGCGAGAGGCAGGGTCACCCTGGACAGGTCACCAGTCTGTCGCAAGGCAACATAGAGACACACAGGACTAACAACCATGCACACACACACTCACACCTATGTGTGGGAGGAACCCGGAGAACCCGGAGAAAACCCACACATGCACAGGGAGAACATGCACACAAACCCCGGGCTGGGTATCAAACCCAGAACCTTCTTGCTACAGGGCAACAGCTCTACCAACTGTGACACTGTGCAGCATTGATGCAAACAATTTGAGAACAAAGATGCTGAACTTTGATTCAGCATCAGGCGAATCAAAGTTTAGTGGCCCATCGTCAGACCAAGTCAAGTCTTTTGATTCTTTGAAGTCGTTGCCTTTATTCATTTCTCCTCATCGTTTCTTGCTGCAGAGAAGAAGAATCAGGGGAGAAAAATTATAAATATTTTGTGGTTTGAACTCTAGGCTTTAAAATTGTACATTCTTGTATTATATTTCAGAAAGGTTCAAGCTAAATCTTACTTTGCCATGATCCTCTGAATTACTTTCTTGACCCATGGAGCCTCAGGGTCCAGGCAAACTTCTTGGCCATCTTTTTTTAGAGTGGCACTGCAACACAAAGTGAAAACAATAAGTTTTCACATACCAATGCAATTACAATGATAAAAATCATCATCATAATCATCATAATCATCATAAACATCAACGGAATGAGGCAGGAAATTAATTGGCTCTTACATGATCTCGGTCTCCTCGCAGTGAGAGTTGGCAGGAATCAGCTCCACTTTCTCTATGTGGCGCCCTATGGGTCTGCTCTCAGTCTGGATGCAGCGACAGTGCAGCTCCACTCCTAAGCTTCTCAGACTCATTCCTGTGCGGAGATTACAAATGCATATTTTCACAAAGTGCAATAAGCAAAACTGCCGAAGGAGTTATTGTTTAATAAACTAAAACAAACTGAGGCTTACCTTTGCTGGTGGCGAGGAAGGACAAGAAGATTAAGACAGAGAGGGTAATAATGCTGATTTTCTTCATTTTGGCTTCAAAAAAGTCTGTAGCTAATTCACTTGTGAGAATAGATAAGAACTTTCTAATAAATATTCTTTGACAGCAAAAAGATTTCTTCTATTCTGCAACAGATTTCTTTCTCTCGGTTGCTCTTTTCCTCTGCTCTTCCAGGCTTTGCTGCTTTCTCCAGCTGCTGTTTGAATCTGCCGGAGAGAAGTCCCGGCTTTTATTGGCCGTGGAAGTGACTCACTTCCCCATGTCAGCGTGTGTTGTGCAAGACAGGAATCACGAAGTGGGAATTTACGCTGCTTCGCTTCACTGTCTCTCATTCAGACCTGTCATAAGGAAAAACACAGACTGTAATAACTGAGTAAGGCATGATTGCTTTTTTTCATATGTTCATTGTTTTAAACCGTAAGCGTGTTGTACCTGTGCACTGACAAACTGTGTGTATTAGAGTACAATTCATAGTTGTTTGGTAGACGGTAGGTAAGAAAAAGAATTATATTTATAGCATGTGGATTAATGGGGCTGAATGATAACAATCTGAATATCTGCTGGCCTGCTGCCGTATCTATTACTCCCACTACAATATCACATAAATCTTCAGACTGTATAAACACGTCTTCTACGGAGCACCTGCAGTGGCTGTATTAACAGAATATGGAGAAGGAAATCATTTTGATCGTTATGAACCGTTGACATTTTTGTGTCCTTACAAGCATGATTTTGCAAGAAGATTAACAGACTTATCATCAATGAATTCATCAAACTTTGAATTCCTTGTGCTTGACACTTTTAAAACAACACCAGGCTGTGAGCCAGAAATTTTCATGTGAACAAAGTCTGAGACTAATCCGACATGCTCCGACACATCTGTCCAGGCGTCACTGCATCTACTTACTAAACAGTCTTGGGTAACTTGGGGTCAAGGGATCATGACTTCTGGTTCTGATTCAATAATTTATCATTTATTACTGTGCTCTCAGTTATTTCTACAGGCATAATATATGCTTATGTTTGTGACTTCGGTGCCTTTCCACTATATTCTATCCAACCCTTTTTCTTATTTTGTTACATTGCAACCACAATCCTCGGTCCACTTCATGGTGCCATAAACCCACACAAACTAAGGGAAAACTGAGAAGTGTACTTTTTTTAAAATACATATTAAAATTGTTGTTGCAGATCTATAAAGCTGTCTTTAATCTAATGTCCTTTAATAAAATTCAATGTGACCATTTGCTTTGAGAAACAGCAAGTTGTGGAGAAGTTCAAAGTGTGGTTTATTCTCATAAATCAATATACAACACAGAGGGTTGTTTAATTAATCCAAAAATGAAAATGGCATGGTCCCTAACTTGTCTAAACTTAAACCAAATTAAGAATCAAAACTTTAACATCGCTTTTTAAAGACCCTGTCCAATCTTTCTGAACTTGAGCTGTCATACAAAGAAAAACCTCCGTCTCAAAAACGATTTATGGGTATAATTACATTAAAGGGTTGTCTTCTGCATCATATTGTGCAAGGGACTGCCACACTTTTCAGATTTTATTTGCAAAAAAAAAAGAAAATTACAATCATGTCCTACTTTGCTATGTAATGGTCCGTTATATAAAATGCAGATAGACTAAAACTGTAAACTGTAAAAAAGGCAACTGAGTGTGAATATGCATTTGCATGTGTGTGTTTACATTTTAATTTCTTGGAAATAGGAATTAAATATATCTGAAAGAGAAAGGAAAATTTATTTTTTATCCTACATCTCCTTCTTTGGTCAGCTTTGATTTTATTACACGGAAATGAAAGATGCATATGGTTAAAAGTGAAACATGTGACGGACACTGGAAAGTTATTTGATTTTCACATTTTGTTTGTTGCAGTTGACACTACATCATGTTCATCAGATGAGTTCAAAGCGGCATGTGACCAGCATGAGACCGAATGGAACACATGTACATTTTCACTACTTCCTTTAAAATCAGATCCATTTTTGGTGAGGTTATTATTCAAATGTATGTGTAAAATTTTCCAGGTTGATAGCAAGTTTAGTTAGCACAAAACATTATTTTAAATTACATACAAAATATTTGTTATTGCATCATCGTTCAAGATTTACACACACACACACACACACACGCATGCACGCACGCACACACGCACACACACACATACTAAATAGGGGAAATTGATTTGTCATCCATATGCGATCACACAGGAAGTAAGAAAAAATATATCCTCAAGCGTTGTGTGCAAAAATTGGATATTCCTAAATTACTCCTCAAAAAAAGCCATTACATTAATAGGTCAATGTCTTATTGTACTGCTAATGGAAGTGGTAAAGATGTGTTGGAAGAAATACTTTAAAAATACACAAAAAGAATACTTTTTTTTTTACTCTGCATTCAGTATCATGAAATTGACAAGTTTTTCATATTTTCACAATTAGACCTTCAGGGAGTCAACAATGACACTTCATTCCTCTTGAAACAAATATGTAAATATGGCGTCATATTTGGATGCCTTTATTGCCAAGTCTCTTTTAATCATGTACTCTGACCTTAACTGAGGAAAGTGAGGGCTTTTTGTGACCTCCTGGACGACTTGATGATGCATTTGTGGAGTAATTCTGGTAGACCTTTCAGCTCTGGGAAGAGGACATGGGCACCACTGCTGTACGCTGGCTGTAATTGTGAATAATATTGTGGTTCATGGGAGTCACTGTGCTTCAGAAAGTTCATTGTGAGTCAGACTTTTTCATCTCATCTGTTCTTGAATGACAGGTAAGTGAGTTCTTAATTTTTCTAGTATAGCAGAAATCAAATGTGGATGTGGTAAGTGGGATTCAACACAGCTTTCTAAAAACATGTTTGATCAAAGTTATTTTAACAATGGGTGAATTATTTAAGTGGACAACTGAATCTGTTCGGTAGAAATGTGTGCAGGAAGTACTTATGTTAAAACCAAATTTTGCAACAAAAAAAAAAATCTCTAGAAACTTTTCTTCATTAGAAAAAGAGGTGGAGGGGAAACATCAGTGTCTTCCAAAATAATATCTATTACAAATTAGGCTACAATAAAACAGAGGCAACTTTCACAATATTTTGAAAAGAGATACTGCAAACTGTTCTCCACAGCAGGCTTTGCCAATATTTCCAAAAGTGCATTTAGTTTATTTAACTAAATCAAGATGCCCCTCTGTGAAAATCTTTCCCACGTCTCTTCTAGATAAAAACTTTTTTTTTTCTGACACAGGATCCGGGAGCACTGTGCTCTGCAGATTTGCTTTTAGTTTCAACTTTGTCAATGAGCTTCTTTGTGTGCTTGTTTAGCAAGATTTGTTGGTAATCAGAAGATTATACTAAAGAGTATTGATGTTGTAATCTTCATTCTTCTTCTGCTTGACATATATTTGGCACACCCAATCGAAAATGTGCATTTATTCCTACTGTAGGTAAAATCTTGACATTTATTTATTTATTTATTTATTTACTATGTTGTAAAAATGTATACATGCAGAAGAAATCTGATTGGTGCCAGACATTTTTGTAATCAGACTAACATTATAGAAAGACAACAAATGCTGTAAAGCCTTCCTTGACACAGCAAAAAAATAGTATTAGTAATGATATAGCAAAACTATCAATGCCCCTTGAATTTTTACATATTTTGACAATGAGGCATCACAAATGATCATTTATCTCATAAAGGCTTCATTAAATAGGCTAACTCATATGCATTGTTTTCAATTTCCTGTTAATATTGTGAAAAGTACAGCATGCCACGATAAACTGAACTTCAACTTTTAGATAAGGACAGCTGAGAAGCAGTAAGGTTGAGCAGGTCAGCACAGCGTCCTGCTCTGCTCTGAAGGCTCACAGAGTCAAGCTGCAGACACATCTTCTCCCTCCCCCAACAGTAAAACATTCCTTTCTCTCACACATGTGGATGTACCATCAGTTCCTCTAGTCTGCAGTGTGCTGAAACAAGCTTTTCCAGAAACGATTTCCTTACCCTCACATCTTCTACGAAACACAGGTCACTAAAGGAACAGACGTCCGAGATAAAGAGTGCACATAATCTCACATTCATCATCCTGTTATTCTTCTCCTTAGCGTCCGTTTCCTGGTCATACAAAGGTGGGGACACTTTTCCATAAGCTTGCAATATAAAATCATGAAATTCCACTATCAATCAATCAATCAATGAATCAATTTTGTTTGCACAGCACATTTCAGCAACAAGACAGTTCTAAGTACTTTACTTCATACAAATAAAAAGTCATAAAAACATCATGCATCTCCAACTGAGAAACCAGTAACAATCAATATGTCGATCAATGTTGCAGTGGTCATAGGTCGAAAGCAACTCTAAACAGGCGGGGGTTTAGTCTTGATTTAAAGGAACTTAATGTTTCAGCAGTTTTGCAGTTTTCTGGAAGCTTGTTGCAGATTTGTAGTGCAAAGAAGCTGAATGCTGCCTTTCTGTGTTTGGCTCTGGTTCTGGGGATGCAGAACAGGCCAGAACCAGAAGACCTGATAGGTCTCGAAGGTTGAAACAAGCACAGCAGATCAATGATTTATAAACTAAAAACAATATTTTATGGTCAATTAAACTAAGACCTGCTGAGTTTAATCCAAACTCAGCAGGTCTGAGTTTGGACTAAGAAGCCTTTACATTCATTCACCTGAATAAAATTGGGTGCAACCAGTTCAACCAAGTCAAAAGTGCACTACTTAACCACATTGAATCCCACTGTTCTGTATTGGCCTTGGTGTTTTCTTAGAGAATATTTATTTAAAAACAAAATGCATCATGAAGACCAGGGCACAGCAGGTAGGTCAGGAAGTTAAAAGCAACGATAGATCAAGAAAACAAGATCTACACCTTTGAACATGTCACAAAGAAATGCTCAATCCAACTTCTCACTGGGACAAAATATAAAATTATGTCACTCTTTTCAGCTTTTTTGTGCAAAAAATGTTACAAATGTTACAAACCTCGTATTATTGTACTTACACTCAACACTATTGCACTACTTTGTTTTGGTCTATCACTTTAAATGGAGCTAATAGCGAAAATTCAACCTGGAAGACTCCATCCCCTCCGTTCGTCCATTGGCGTCATGCTCATCTCCTCAGCACTGGACCTCACCCGGCGTGTCCAATCATCAATCAAGCTCAGCATAAAAGGATCCACACCCAAACCGTCGGCCGCTTCCCAGCTGCGTTCAACCCACCACCGCCCCTTCTCCACCCACATCCTTCGGCTCTCCAGGATGGCACCCTTTCCAGACCTCCACCACCAGTGTTGGGCCCTGGGGGAGAGCATCCCTAATCGGTTATCGGGATGTTCATCGAGTTCACATCAAATCTCAGCTCAGATCAGCTGCCGGGGCCCGAGCGCCAAAGAACTTATTCATTGCTGTCATTAAATCTTTTAATTGTTCCTTTTTCTTTGTCTGAGTCTTTCCAGGTTGAAGTACCAGTACAACACAAAGAACTTTGTATTAATTTGATAAAATGTAAAAAGGTTTGCAAGGCAATGCATGAGTATAGTGGATATACCTCATACACGTGTCTCTTATCTTCTTAGGCAAACTGCTTTTTTACGCCTGTTACCGTTGCCTTGTCATATAAATCTGCAAATGAGTTCAAAGCCTAATATAAAATATGCACAAACAAGAGCTGGGAAAATCAGGAATGAATCATCAGCTTATCATCACGTCTTTTTCTCTCTCTTTGTTTCTGTGTGTGTGCAATGTTGTAAGTATGTTTTGTTCTTCACGTGTCAGTTTATTGCAGCATGTTTACAATAGCTTAAACTCAGCTGGAGCACGGGAGTGACTGGGGTTAATATAAATCCTTTAAAACGAGGAAGTGATACTCAACTGAAAGCAGAAGACAAGAGCTTGTGGGAATTCATGGAAATATGGAGGAGTTTGTGAAATAACCCACAAAGGAGGAGAAAAGACATGGAGTTTACGGACCCGGGTTCTGCAAATCTTGGATTCAGGTCAAATTTTTATGAGTGGGACACTGGGCAGCATTCATACAATGTGCTTGAATGTTAACTGTCATGTCTGGACATGCATGTTGTCTTACTGTGATATAGCACTGTTAAGATAAGAAGAGTTACTATGTGCAGGAGCCAGAATTTAGATAGATGTCTACACAACAATAGCTTGGGTTCACATGTAGTTTAACCAAAACATTAACATGAACATAAGTATATCTAAAGTCTCCTGAGTCCAAACAATGTAGGATGTTGCAATACAACTGCAAGGGAACAGTTGTTTCAGAGCTGATCTGTTCCAGATAGTTTACCACTAAGTATTCATACATGCAACAGCAATGACTTGGTTTAAAATGGGAAACTATTTATTTGTGAAATTAAATCATACATTTAAAAGTGTTCCTGCTCTGCTAAAATGTGCCATCTAAAGCTCAAAACCAAACACAGACTGACCACCACACAGCTTGAGCTCATTTCCAAGGAACCAAACAGAGTATTCCTGACAATTCTTGTTTGACCTGCAGGGAAAAAAAGAAAACCTCCCCTTTTCTCTTAAAGGAGAAGAGGAGGCACTTATAAAAAGTGAACAAAAGTATGCAGAGCAGTCTTGCAACACGGTCTACTGCTGGAAAGGGAACAGGCAAGCTTTTCATTTCACAGTCCTTGCATCTGTGGGAGCCACATTAAGGATTAGATTTGAAACTTTTAAATTCACTCTCAAGGCAGATATGTCTCTGAGCCCTATTGTTGTGGCCATCCTGGTTTTCCTGACCATACATGAAGGTGAGTCCATCTGTCAAATACATGTTTGTATCCATGTCAGTGTTTATCTTGTGTAAAGATATCGACTTGCTGACTTTAACTTCCAAAACCTCAGGTAGCGTTGTGGGAGATCAAGTGGTGAATCTGCGCTGTCGTTGCATTACCAAGGAAAGGAAGCCCATTGGCCGTCACATATTGGTATTGGAGGTGCATCCTGCGAGCTCTCACTGTGCAGAAACTCAAATCATGTGAGTCATTCAGGAAAAGTTGTTCTACGCACACTGGTAGTATTTTTATATAGAAAGTAAAAGTCCTGTCAATGTACTTTAGTTTTTGATGTCTTGCTTCTCTCTTTGGTCCCACAGAGCAACTCTTAAGAAAGGCAAGCGAAAGGTTTGCCTGGATCCAAATGCTCCATGGGTCATAAGAGTTATGCAGAACAGGCGTGCAAAGTAAGTGAGCTCTCTCTGAACAGAAACAATAGTCTTCTGAAGTGTTTATACCACTGGCAAAAAGTCAGGTTTTTGATTTTAAAAAAGTAGACCATGACAAATCAATTCAAATAAATCTTCCATCTTGAATGTGATATTTATTGCATAGTTTAATTGGAAAACAATTTCATTAACTCGATTCAGTAAGTTAAATACATCATACTTAATTAAATATATGCATCATATATAT
>NW_006800599.1:135400-136348 GCF_000485575.1 Poecilia formosa | reverse complement strand
ATGATTTTCCACTTACAGATGAAATTATGACATTTAAGAATAGGATAATGCATTATATCCAAGAAGTGAAAACATTTTCAAAGCAGGAATGCGGGATTGATGAAAAATAAGTTTAATGCCTGCTGAAACTTTGTTCTCATCAAAAGGTATTTTTAATCTGCCAAACAAGCCTAATCAAAACACAAATTGTAATTCATTGACTGTAAGTTTAGGGAACCTTTACAGAGTCTACTAACACTGGCAAGTAAAAGTGATTCCTACCAAAGAAGACTGAAAAAAATTATTTATTTGAAACTGACTCAATAGTATGTAGGATGCACAATTATGTAACCACATCATTACAGCTTTTACTTTTAGTGGTTTTTCCTGGATTAAGATTTCCTAGTTTTCACAGGAACTGTACAGGATGCATATTAAATAAGAGGGGACAAATATCTGAAATGGTTTATTGTGAGCCCATGATATTCCTTCTTTTTTTTTTTTCTTCTTTTTTTTCCATCACTGAAACACGGACTTTAACAGGAATGTGTAAAGTTTTGAGATACACAGTTTGAGAACAGAGTTGTTGTCTTAGGCAATCATTAAACTGGACTGGAGGGAGAATAAGCTTTTGAACCTGTCGTATGAGAAACATGCTACAACAGAACAGTTTTATGACGCCTTAGTCTTAGCTGGATTTCAGCCCCAGTTTTTTATGAGTTACCTATCCATGTTTAGTCACAGATTTGAGAAGCGTATGATAACAGAGAAAATGTAATTTGTAACCTTAACATTTCCGGTAAGTTGCAATCACTCCTAGGTGAATAAAGCTTGAGCCACATTCCTACATAATTATCATTACAAATTATTTGTCATGATATGTGTGTCACATGGATATTTTTTGAGGTAACAGTACTTATAAAATATAATAATTTCTTTCCTTACAGGCAGAAAGTCCAAGAACAAACC
>NW_006800599.1:114129-133806 GCF_000485575.1 Poecilia formosa | reverse complement strand
AAGAAAATATTACATGTTATTAACAGTGTCTTGTAACTTTGTAACTGTTACAAGAAGGTCCTGGGTTCAATTCCCATCCTTGAGTTTGCATGTTCTCCCTGTGCATGTGTGGGTTCTCTCCGGGTACTCCGGCTTCCTCCCACAGGCCAAAAACATGCCTGTCAGGTTAATTGGCTCTCTAAATTCTCCTTAGGTGTGAGTGTGTGTGTGTGTGTGTGTGTGCATGGTTGTTTGTCCTGTCTGTCTCTGTGTTGACTGGCGAACTGTCCAGGGTTTACCCAACCCAAAACATCCGCTGGAGATAGGCACCAGCAGCCCTCCCGAACTCACTAGGGACAAGGGTGTACAGAAGATGGATCGATAGGAATAACTTTGTTTTTGGTCAAACAGCGCCATATGATGGCAAAACTTGGGCACTACAAGGAATTTGGATTATTTTAAGCAAAGCGCTCTCTGCTTCACAGTTCTTCAGCGAGCCTAAGGTGTCGCTGCTAATGCTGACATAGGTTTCTCTGCTCTAGGAGGGTAAATATAAGCAAAGTGCATGTTTTCAGTCCAAAATGTAGTATGCTTCTGCAAAAACTAACGTTTTGCTTTGAAATAGGAATTAATACATTTTATTAAAAAGGAAATAAAGTATACATTTCTTATTGCATTTACTTTCATATGACTGGTTGGCGTTATAAAACCAATCCACCCATCGTCTTCCATTTATCCCCGACTGGTACACTGGGTCACCTTTCCGCAGCCATCTACTCCTGAGGGATCCCATGGTTTTTCTAAGTCAAAGAAGACACCAAATATTTACACTGAATCAAAAAAATTCCTGTTTTTATGTGAATTTTGATCAAAAACATTTATATTAAACTAACTTTCCATCGACCTAAACAGTTAATAAAATATTGCGACAAAAACATGGTTTTTAATCCTAAATGTGAAATGTAGCCAACACTTACAACGTAATCAACCGCCAGTGTAACAGTAGAGAAAATTTTTTTCTGCCACTCATTCAGAAAATCATTCTTACATATCCAGTAACAAAAATCTGTCTGTAGTAAATATAGGTAACTTTAACAGTTTTCGTGACACTTCCAATTAAATAGGAGAATAAATTAAACATCCCACTGTTCCTTTCAGTGCAGCTCAGCTTGGGTTTACTTACCAAGCTGCAGATTAAGAGTAAATATATCTTTATTATTCCCATGTGCAGAAGTATGGAGAGCCATTTCTCAATTATTTATTTAACTATTTTTTTTATTTATTTTACTCATTTTCTTCATTTATTGATTTATTTTACTCATTTTTTTATTTATTTCACCATTTATTTATTTATTTAATTTAGGCTGAAATGGCTCTCCATACTGAAGGGCACTTGGAATGAGGAAGTCAAACAAGAGTTCATAAGCAGAAGAAACAAAGCGCCACTCTGCCCCCTACTGGTCACACCAAATATAACCGAGTGCGTCATTTTCTTTTTCTCCCCTCACTCAGGCTGCAATTTACCATTTCCATAAGTATTCAAACAATTCTTTCAAACAAATAACATTTTCAAAAAAGAAAACAATAGACACACAATGTGATTATATTTTTCGAGATCACGTTCAAACAATGTAATGACATTTTTATAAACACAGACAATATATGTATGTCTATTGTCTGTGTTCATACTCATGTTTTTGTTGTTGTTGGTGGTGGTGCGGAGCTTTTTTTGTTTGTTTGTTTTGTTTTTTGTGCTTTTTTATTTGTTTGTTTGGTTGTTGTTTTTTTCATTTATTTTTTTCTTTCTTTTGTTTTGTTTTGTTTTGTTTGTTTTGGCTGCCCCGGAAGATTATAGAATTTCTTAAATTTTGCGTCAAAGAATCAAAACTCAGGTATGTTTTTGATGAGGGAAAATCATTATGGCCCTCAAAAAGTCGATTTTTCATAATACCCTTTAATTTCTCTGCTGCAGTGATTTTGTTGTCTTACAATTATTCTTAACATAAAATTGAAATCAAACCAGTTTTTAATTGAAACTTGGGCTTGTGTCTTGATATATTTTGTAGTTTAAAATAAAATTTAACTACAAACAGCCTTGCTTGCTTTTTATTTTTTTATTTGTTGATGGGGGGAAAAAAACATTGTCTTTCTAAATCGACCTTATGTGCGTCGTGCATTGTTGTTTTTCGTGTGTGTCTCTTTTGATGGACTGGATGTACTCTGGCGTGTGTTCAATGACTGCTGGAGATAGGAACCAGTTCCCCCTGCTAACTTGCAATAATAAACGGACAACTGATGCATCAAAACATCCTTACATGACAAACAGATGGACTGGCAAAGGTCAACATGCATAAAAGAACCGTCTCCGGCTACAGTCGTCTTGCCTTGAAATTGCGCGTTCGCTCGTGTGCGTGCGTGCGTGGAGTGGATGAGGGAGAAGGGAAGGGGAGGTCGTAAAGGTAAACGCCCACTTTTTGGAAGCGGAAGATGGAGATCTGTGTTCGCCTGCTGCCGTAAACTGGAAGCCTATTTGGTCGGAGCTCCATATTTCGGTGGCACATCTGCAGTCATGATAGGCTGCAGTGAACTGCTGCAGCGGCGGCGGCTGTGAGGAGAGTCTCCCCCCGGCATGCAGACATGGAGCGCTCGGTAAACAGCTGTTGGGAACATCGAGCCGACATGTGTTGATCCGTCGAACTATGGCGAACTGTTGAAAGGTAAGGTATTCAATGTTTCATTATTTGTAGCCAACTGTAGTTGCGCAATAACTAGCGGTTTCTTTTCGTGCTAACTACCCGTCATTGTTTTTATTTTATTGATGGAACTATCAAACTTTAAAGAAAACAGGATCTGGATGTTTGTTCTCAAGTAAACATGGAGAATATAGAGCTTGCACTATTGTTTCCTCTCTGAAGTAACACAGTGATGGTATAACCTTACTAATCAAGTACGTTTGTTATTATTGTTTGCCCAAGTGGTTTCCTGTTGCTTTAATTGCGTGTGCCCCTGTCTCCAGGTGTCTCTGCTGCCATGGAGGTGGGTAGTCTCCCCGTGGAGCTCTGGAGGGTTATCTTGGCTTACCTCCCCCTCCCTGACTTGGGCCGCTGCTGCCAGGTGTGCCGTGCCTGGAGGGAGCTCATCTTCTCACTTGATAACACCCGCTGGAGGCAGCTCTGCCTGGGCTGTCCCGAGTGCCGGCATCCCAACTGGCCCAGTCAGCCCCACCTGGAGCCCCCGTCCTGGAGGGAGGCCCTGAAACAGCACGCTCTCGCCACCCGCACCTGGACCAGAAATGGACAGGAGCTCCAGTCTTCTGCCTGCCTGCTCTTTTTCCGCAGACGAAAGGATCGCAGGGTTTGGCATGTGGGCCCCGGGTGTGAATTTGAGACCCTGCGAGGGGCTCTTGGTGTGGTGGGGCCATACGACCGTGTGGTTCTCCATCCAGGGGTGTATGAAGAGCAGGCGGAAGTGGCACTGAAAGTGCCTGTGGAGCTGGTCGGTGTGGGGCGACTGGGTGAAGTGGCCCTCCTGGTTTGCATTGAGCAGCAGTGCCCGACTGCCAGGCTGTGTAACCTGGTGTTTATGCCACCCTGGTTCTCCACTGTTGTCTACAAGGTGTTGTCACACAGCTTGTCACACAGCGTCTTAAGAAAGTATTCACACCACTTAAAATTTTTCACAGTTTGTAACTTTGCAGCCACAAACTTTTCTGTTTCTTTGGGATTCCATTTGATAGAGGAACGTAAAGTTATGCACGATTGTGAAGTGAAAGGAAAAGGATACATGGCTTTATATTGTTTTCTTTATAAAAATAATTGTTCCATTCATAGATATTAACTCCTTTTAGATGCATACGTATGCTATTAAATAAACTTCACTTCAATCAGTTACCTTCAGAAGTCACCAAATAGTAAATGGTCCACTGGTGTATAATTTAATCTTAGCAGAAATCCAGCTGTTCCTTGAAAACCTGAGATATGTTATTGGAGAACATTGTGGAGGAGCTGCAGATGTGCACATCTTATGGAAAGTCGTTGACAGGACAAGTGTGCTCTACTCTACTCTGCAGATCTTTGCCTTAATGGAAGTGTGGGAAGAGGAAAGCCACTAGAAAATCTGTTCAAAATGTCAATGTTGGAGACACGGCAGACATGGATAAAGGTGGTTAAATGAGACCAAATTTGAACTTTTTGGTGTTTATGAAAAATGCTGTATGTTGTGGAAAATTAATGCTGCGCTCAAGTTACCTCGTAAGTCGGATCTCGGAGTCGAGTTTGACTTCAGATCGAGTTAAGAGTTGGAATTTCAGAGTTGCTCCCAAGTGGTGAATCTGACTTCAGAGAACGTTTCATTTGATGTTTCTGACTGGTAAGTCAAAATTACCCAGTTCTGCTAGTAACTGGAACGCAGCATTAAACTGCACAAAATCTGAACACATAATCTCAAAAGAGGACATGATATGGCGTGGTGGCGGCATCAAGCTGTGGCAAAACCATTTTTTTTTAGCTGTGACATGGTTGCATGAAAGAATTGGTGGGAAGGTAGGTGGAGGGCAATACAGGGCAGTTCTGAAGGGAAACTTGTTAGAGGCTGCAAAACACTTGAGATGTGGACAGATGTTCATCTTCCAGCAGGACAGTGATCTTAAACATAGAGCCAGAACTGCAATGATAAAGTTTATATAAATGTGTATTTATGTCCTAGAATGTCTCAGGTCAGAGCAATCCAATCGAGAATATGTGGCAAGACTTGAAAATTGGGAGTGAGCACAATTGATTGCATCACTTTTTCTTTTTTTAGACATTTATCTGTAAATAAAACTAGAAAATAATTGAACATTTTCCTTTCACTACACAATTGTAGTGTGGATTATTTTTGCAAGTACCTGCAACATTAAGAATCTTCACAATTATACTTTTGTCTGTCTTGCTGAGTGTCCCTTATTCTAGCCAATTTGTGTCCTTGTCCTTCTCTAGACATCATGGGGTCATGTCCAACTCGATAACTGCAATTTTGAGGGAGCCCAGCTGCAAATCCGTGGCCCCGGGACGTGCCAGGCTCGATTTTGCTCTTTCTCCCAGGGCAGCTCTGCCCACTTGCTGGGTGTTGTCCTCAGTTTGTTGGACAGCTGTGATTTCTCTGGAAGTGACACGGCTTCTGTGACTGTGGAGGGTCCTCCGGCATCAGAAAGGAACTGGGCTTGCAAGCACTTGGCCGCTCTGGCTAGGTCATTCCCGTCTCAGTCCAGCAGCACTCCCAGAGGTCACGAAGGCAGCTCCAACGATAAGCCTGACCCTCCTGGTGGTAATTTACAAAAGGAGAACATAAGCATGGAGGACTGGAAGAGACGGACCGGTGGAGATGCAGTGTGTCGGGGCACGGTTATTGAAGATCCCTGGAGTGACGGCGAGCACAGCGATGGAGAGGAGGAGGACCAGGAAGGAACTAACACCAACAAGAAGCTCTTTACGCTGGATTACAAAATCCTTTATGACCACCATGGGCTATCCCATTTACTGAAGCCTCGGGCGGATGGCTCTCTGCCTCTTGCCTCCTCACCCAACCCTCCATCTGTGACCCCTGAACCTCTCACCCTGCAGCAGGAGCTAGACAGGGACCCCGAGGCTCAGATGCTGGCATCATCAATCCTCGGCTGCATCCTGAGGCGCTGCCTGTTTAGGGACGGGAAGGGGGGTGTACATCTGTCAAACTATGGGCAAGCTCGACTGGAGGAAAACTTATTCCGCAGCCTGAACTACGCCGTCCGGTGCATCCAGCATTCCACAGTAAATAAAACCTTGTTCTTTCCTCTAATAAATCTGTAAAATGCAGTGGCTCTAAAAAAAAAAAAAAACTTACACGTTCGTGTTACAATGCCAGGGTTTTTCTGATGTAAAGAAATTATAAAAAATAACATCAAATGTTTATTATGTGCGATGTCAACTGAAAAAATATATATTTATATATATATATATATATTTTGGGTGGGGATGTAGAAAAGGTGCAATAACCTTTAATAATCTTTGCACAATAACACTGGAAACTGATCAGTGAGTGCCAGCCACCAGTTGAAGGCATAGTAGTCTGGTTGCATAACTGTTCAAGCCCTTAATTTAATACTTTCTGATTCAATTTCCTCATTTAGTCTTATGAAGCTCACATCATGTATATTGGTTCTGTTTAATCTAAGTTAAAGATCAACTACCCTAGTTTGTTCTCCTGACTTTATGTCTACCTGCTTTAGCTAAAGTCATATTTTGCAGGGAAGTTACAAAGTAACAATGGGAACTTGTAGAAAAATATCTGTCAAAATGACAATCTTTAACAACCTGAAAAAATGTGGAGCAACAGCAACATTAGAAATGTGAATACTTCTCAAAAATCTTTATAAAGATAATAACCATATGTATTCTTTGTGTAAATGAAGCCAGGTGTTGGGGATAAATGAAGCATTTTGTTCCCAATAACATCCCCACCTGCCAGATTTGAGCCATATGGGGAAGTTTATGTGAGAGGCTTTATTAGAGTCTAAAGGGCCAAAACCTTTTAAGTATTTGGGCAGCATTTTAAAAAAAAAAGTTTTCCATAAAAAACCACACTGAGTATAAACACCCAATTCCCAATGTGAAGCACTAGTATTTGGAAGTTATGACCAATAACTTCCAAATACTGGGTCAATAAATATTGGGTCAAGAAATACTAGTATTTCTTGACCCAATACCAATTTTGTAAATACCAATACTCATCTCCATGAGTTTGTGCACTTTTATGCATCTAAATCTGTATAAAAGTGACTTCCATGATGGGAAAATTTAAGATTTGGTCTAACCAGGGTCGAAGACTAAATCTGAGAGAAATATGTGGGGGAGTCACCAGAAGAGGGCAAGAAGAAGAGATTTCCTCACAAACTTCTAGATCTGGAGAACTTTTTCATGTCAAAGTGGGAAAATGTTGCTAAATGGAGATGCAGAGTGCTGATGATGAAAATATTAAATCACAAGTTGGTTCAGCAAGGTGTTGGATAAAAAAATGTTTCACTTGCAAAACCATGTTTTTGTTTTTTTTAAACAGTTTAATTGTACCAATGTTTTGAGATTAAAATTTTGATGTCATGATTGTCATGATCTAAGTTTTAGATCATAAAACCAAAGCATTTTACCAAATGTGTGTACAATTTTGAGAGCCACTATATTTCTTTACACATTCAGATTTCACAAGTTATTTCCAGAAACATATCAAGTTAAGGCACTCGTATCATTAGTAATTTAGGTTGGGTTTCCTTCTCAGGCTGTTACTTGAGCTGCCGCTTTGCTCTCTCTTTCCTTAGATTGTGATGCTAAGAAACGAGGTGTGCGAGTGCCGTGCTTCAGGTGTGTTTCTGCGCCTATCTGCTCAGGGCCTCATCGCAGAAAACAACATCCACTCGAATGGGGAGGCCGGGCTGGACATCCGAAAGGGAGCTAACCCCATCATCCTGGTAAATCTGACACCACCTTCTATTAAAGTTTAACTTTTTATTGACAGAAACACTTGCCAATTGAAAAGGAGTCTCCCTGGTGTCAGCTCTTTTATTTACAAGTACTGAATTTGCACTAACTTAAATTGACATTGCTGGCAAAAACTGAGCTTCTGGATTTGAGACTGAAATTCCGTCTTTCCTTCCACAGTGCAATAAGATACACAGCGGTTTGCGTTCTGGTGTTGTTGTTCTTGGCAATGGGAAAGGTTCAGTTCGGAGCAACCTGATCTATAACAACAAAGAAGCTGGTGTGTACATTCTCTTTAGCGGGAATCCAGTGGTGAGGTAAGTCAGACTCTATAAACATTACCCAGAATTGTTTGGATCTTATTCTCAATGTTTGGATATGGTTGTGTTTAATTACTAGCCGTCTCTTGCATCCTGATTTCTTCACTCTGGATTCTCCCTCATCCCCCCCATGTGTTTTCATTCATCTTCAGTCATGAAAAAAAAGATTTACACTACCACTTTTTTAGGAAGGTAATTTTCAAAGAGTTATTAACACTACTGGATTATTTGACTCTGCACACATGGAGTTGAAATCCCATTTGAATACCATTTTAACTTTAAGAAGACATTTTGCAGCTGTAACTGCTTCAGCTCATCTTGGAACTTTGTCTGCAATATCTAGGAGTCTGTTTATAGAAATTTTTAACATTCTTTCAGGAGAGCACTTGTGAGGTCTAACACTGATGTTGGACAAGAAGACCTGGCTCACAAAAATCTATGCTCAGATTCCCTGTCAGATAAAGGTCAGAGCTTTGTGCAGATCAGTCATGGTCTTCCACACAATACTCACAGATTTGTGTCCTTTTGGGCCTTGTTTTGAGCACTGGATAGCAGTCATGCCAGAGCAGCACTCTGAGAGTTAGGAACCTAAAATTGTTCATCAGTACTTAATAAAATATTAACAATTATACTAATCATTAGTTCGCAATTGCTGTTGGCACCATTTTTACCTGTCAAGTCTGTCACTATTATTTAATATAAGTTGTCTTATAATGAAACATTTCTGACATGATGTTCAGACTTGGGTGGAAAATACAGTTTCCAGGGATTGGCAACACAGTCTCTGGAAAAACATTCACCCTCGCTACTCCCATATGATTTAGGAAGGAAAGTAGCAGCTAGATGCAGTTAATTAAACCACCAACTAACAATGTACGAGTGGGACTGCTTCTATTAGCACACAAACTTTAGCAGTTTGCTAGACTGAAAGATTCATGTGTGTTTCAACACAGTGCCAAGAAGTACAGACATCTGCAGTTACCTTGTAAAAGCAATTGCAAGGCTGTGTCTGTAACCACAAGATTTCTGAAATAATGTTTTTTCAACAAGTAAAATCAAAGTCAAGACGTTCAGCTATAACAATACATGGTGCCACTTGTGGCAAAGCAAAACTTTGCACAAACACCTCATGCAAACTGTCAAACATGGTGATGGAGGGGTGTGATTTGTGCTTATTTTGTATGTAAAATATTGGGGCACTATGAGGTTTGCAAGATCCAAAATACAGCAGCATATCTAAAACTGAACAGCTGTAAAATAAAAGATTCAAGTTTTTTCATCTCTAGTGGAACCCTGAGACAGATTTGTCTACATTAATGCCAGGAAGCCCCAACAAACTGGAACAGTTTTGTTAAAAGTGGGACAAAATTCTCCCATTGATAAAGTCAGTATGGCAAAATACTACTTGGGCTTATTGTTGCTAAAGTTGCTGCAATACATTAAATCATGCGATGTACTTACTTTCTACCTTTACTGTAGCTTGATAACCAAGTCTACTTTAAAATTTGGAAAGCTGCAGCATAAGGGACTGTTTGTTCTGTCTGCTTGTAGTGGAAATTGCATCTTCCAAGGCCAGGCAGCGGGAATTGCTATAAACGAGAATGGCAGAGGGCTGATAACAGGTTTGTGTGGGTGGTTTTGCACCATTTCTTTATTCACATCAGCAAAACTAGACTCTTTATGCAGACATTATGTTGTTCCTTTCCAGAAAATGTGATAAGAGAGAACCAGTGGGGAGGAGTGGACATCCGCAGAGGAGGTGACCCAATACTGAAGAACAACTACATCTGTTACGGCTACTCCGACGGCGTGGTGGTGGGAGAGAGGGGGCGTGGACTTATTGAGGGAAATCATGTATACTGTATGTCCTTTCTGTCTGGAAATGGTTGCATTATATGGAGAGCATATCATTTTAGACCAGTTTGCTTTCAAACACTTTCCTCCCTTGATTTGTTTAGGTAATAAAGGCTGTGGCGTGTGGGTTATGTCATCCAGCCTCCCCCAGCTTTTGGGGAACTACATCATTCATAACTGTATGTACGGACTGGCGGTGTTCTGCAGGAAGGATCCAGACAACATTGAAGCCAGGGAGGGGAACTGGCCTGGACAGGAAGGGATGGGTGGAGACGTGGCCAATGGGGAAAGGAGAGGAGTTGTTGAAGGAGAGGCCAGGGAAGGGCAGGAGAACTTCAATGAAGAGGGGGAACTGTTCGCTTGGGAGAGTGATCTGGACAGCGAGGATGAGCGGCACTCTGCTCGGCGCTCTATCAGCGTGGCGCTAATGGAGGGCAACTGTGTGAGCTACAATGGAGGTACTAAGCTATGTCACATAAACATGTGTACAGTGCATGGCTAAAGTAGAAATGACCTCTGAACTGTTCTACGTTTTGGCAGGTTACAAACACAACCGTGAATGTATTTTATTGGGATTTCATGTAATAGCCAACACAAGGTAGAGCAGAACTATGAAGACACTAAAGGTTTTCCTCATTCTTTTTCACAAAATAACTCGAGCTCTGTCAATTTTGATTGAGGTTGTCTGTGAAGACAAATTTTAAAGTCTTGGCACAAACTCTCAATTTCATTTACGTCTGGACTTTGACAGGATCATTCTAACACATCTGTGTTGATCTAAACTATTCTGGCTGTGTATGTGGAGTCTAGGTCCAGTTGGGCTCCTGTGTGACAGGCTTTCTTCCAAGATTGGCCCTTATTTAGTTCCAACCTACTAATAACTGACAAGCTTCACTGTCTCTGTTGCAGAAAAGCATCCACAAAATATGAAGATGCCACCACCGTGTTATGTGTTTAGGTTTATGCATAATGTAGTTTTCTGCCACACAGTATTTTGCATGTAGCCTAACCAGAAGGTTAATCTCCTGTGGGTTTAGGAGAATGGTTCAAAACCATGTATCATTTAGTTTTTTCTTCACAGTTATGCACAACTTTGTGTTGGTCAATCACATAAAAACTAATGAACTCTGTTGAACGGTGTCAAAATGTGGGGGAAAAAACTTCAGGTTGTGAATGTTTTCTTACAGCACAGTAAAGTCAGCCTTCATAATTCTCCCGTTTCTTCCTTTCTGTAGCGGTTGGCCTGTACGTGAAGAGCAGCGAGGCCCTGAATGTTTTTGCAAACCTTATGAACAGAAACTGCGGCCCGGGCGTTGCTGTGCTGCAGAGCACTCAGCTGACCCGGCTCGTTACTAACTGCATTGTCGAAAATGGCCGGGGTGGCGTTACAGTGGAGAAGGACTGCAGAGTGGAGCTCCGTGGTAACGGCATCTATGAAAACAGTGGCCACGGTGTCAGGTTTAGTGGCAGCGGGCAGATAGTGGAGAATGATGTGGTCAGTAACTGTGGATACGGCATCCAGGTTTCTGCAAGCACAGATATTAAGGTGAGTTGATCTCTTAGACTTATTTCAGAAACACTTTGTCTTTGTGCATATTAATGTGAGTTTTATGATTCTCGTCTCCAGGTGGTTCGTAATCGTGTCCAACCAGCACAGGGTTGTGGTATTGCTCTGCTGGGCCCAGTAAAAGGTGTCGTCCATGACAACATCCTGTTTCAGGGTCATCCAGAAAACAAGAAGCCACTCCTACACACAGATGCTGGAAATGAAACCTGCGTGTTGCGTAACAACAGTATTCTAAGGTTTAATAACAGGTAACCAAGCAACTGAGTGAAAAGTAACTGTCTTGTTTTTTTTTCTTTCTTTTCTTCCCATGTAAAAAATAAGCAGCTCCTGCAGGTCTTTCATAACAGTGATATTTCAGTTGCAGAATTTCCTAGAAATTGAACACTATCATACATGTTTTCTTGTAATTTATACCCGCAGCTCTTCCTCTGTTCCTGAGAGATGGTATATGGTAGCTGCCTTAAAATGTCAGGATATTACTGTAAAGCTAAAGAGACAAAGAAAAATGCAATTTGCAGGTGAAATTTAGTCAGTGTAATAATGTCCCATTTCAAACAAAAGACTCAAGTTTTTTTTTAAATTAAAGTAATTTCTTGAAAGGCTGTTCATAGGATAACCTCTAAAAAAAAAAACCTTCCCGTTTTTATAATGTAGTTGTTGATCCATTAATAACTGTTTGGGTTTGAACAGTAGTTGTTTTTTTGTTTGTTTTTTTTAAGCTTGTAAAATGCTAAAATCTAAAGGCTTTTACCCAAACTATTTGGCAGTCAGAAGTGCCTTGCTAAAGTATATATGTCATATATATAAATATATCTGTAATATTTTATTATGTTTTATTTTAATGATCAACCTTTTGGGTTTAGGTAATGAAGTTAAAAGATGTAAACAATATTCACATGTGAAATTTATTGAAAAGATAATTCCAAACAAAGATCACACCAAACAAATACTATGTAGTTACTGCTGTGGGAATAATTTTATTGACCAGGAAAAGCTAAGCTGGTCTGAGTTCATCATTGAGCTAACTGCAGGGCAATCCTAAAGCAAAACTTTAATTTGAGGAAGCAAATATTCTGAGATTGGGGCAGATCTTTGCCATCCAGCAAGATGACATGCAACCAGTGATGCAACAGAGTAGTTAGAGCACTTTAGCTCTCCATTCAGCCTGAGCTTGGGCTGTTTTATAAGAAAGGTAAGGACAAAAACATTAGTCTCTTGTAGAGAAACGCCTCCAAAGACTTCCAGCAGTATGGTGACTTCAACAAAGTATTGACTGAAGGGGTCTGAATAAAAATGCATGCCACACTTTTGAATATAGAATTTCCCTTCCACTTCACAAGTATTTACTGCATTATGTTCTGTCACATAGGTCCAAATAAAACAATGACGTTTGTGGTTGTACTTTAAGAAAAATGTGACTAAGGAGTATGAATATTTAAATCATTTGCTCAACAAGGACAGCTAAAATAGACAGAGATGTTTCTCAAATAGCAAAGGTCTAAAAGCAGGAACTAAGATCATCTTCATAAGCACCCTGTAGTTTATGCTTCTTATTTCTCTCTTTGTACTTTTCAGTGGTGCATCTTCCCCACCATGGGTTCTAGAAAACCCGCCTCCTCGCCCTTTGGCCAGCTCCCCTACTGGCCTCTCATCCTCCCAGTATCCTTCACGGCTTGGGATTTCCATGACAACCAGAGTTGGCGCTGCCGTAGAGAGCGGATGTCACAGCGGCAGTATGTTCTGCTCCATCCTGTGAATTAACGGCCAAGCATGCAAAAACCGAAGTATGTTGGTGTGGGGTCCCAAACTGTCCAGTTTTTACCTACTGATGATCCAAAAGAAGTACTGACTTTTTCTTCCAGGATTCATGACATTACCTTTGGCTCTGTACGTACATGTGATGTGTTTTTTTTTTTTATAAATTAGGAAAAATTTTACAATAAAATGCCTGCACACAAGGTTTTTGAACAAAAACTCATCCAAATATCAACTGCATGTTTGAAGCTTTATCTTAATGTTCTTTTACACCGCAGACTTGTTTTTATCATTCTGCTTTTAATAGTTTCTGTTTAGGATGTGTGCTTTAATAAATCCCAGCAGCAGGGGAAGGCTTTAGGAATTATAGCTCATCTGGTACAAATCTGTGCCTTTTTTGATATTTAAAAAAAATCTACAATTGTAGCAGGGGGGTTTGGAAAAATTATCGTATGAAGTGAATATGCAACAACAAGCCAAAATTAAGCTTCTGCCTCTTGCACAGTGTGTTGTTTTAAGGTGAGTTTCTGGCTTCAATGTCCAACACTCATTTTCTTGCAACCAAACAGAAAGAGAGTGTGCAATATGGCTACGTTCACACTGCAGCCTGAAGTGACCCAATTCCGATTTTTTTTTTTTGCCTTAATGTGACCTAGATCTGATCTTTTCGTGATAGTCTGAACAACACAGACTGAAATTTCTTGAAAGCAACCCAAAAAAATCTGAGTTAGGTCATTTCAGGCTACAGTGTGAATGTAGTCTATGTGAAGTCTACAAATGTGCCTATAGAGTAAAGCTGGATGTTAGGTCATCTAGAGGTTGTTTACAGCTTGTTAGATTTTACATCCTCAACAGTAATCATAAAAAAAGATGTGCAACTCAAAGTTTCCTCTTTTGTCTACAAAACATAATAAACGGCTCTTCTTTGTGATGTTTCCATTTCCTGCAGTCCTTCCATCTTTTCTTATACTTTAATGCATCTTCTTCCGTTTCCGCCGCTCGACAAACTTATCGTACTGGACCAGTGGTAGGACAACGGTGGCCTGCCTGTGTTCGTCACTCAGTGCGGCTTCGTCCCATTTGGCTCTGGCTGGTTTAATCAAAGACAGTCCCATTGACTTTGCGATCTCGGTCATCCTGTACATAACATGTGGGTCAGAGATTTTATTTAGGAAAAAGAAACGTAGTAATACTGTCATAGTTTAAATAACACTTTTTAAAATCTAATGATTATGTTGACTCAGATAAACGGTGATGCTAAATGCATTGGCCCCTTAACGATTTCTTCTATTCTTGCTGTTTTGTCAAAGTTAAATCACTTAGATCGCCAGACAAAGTCAACCAGAGTAAATAGTTTTCTCCTTAATAAACAATCAGCACTTTCTATCAAAAACAAATTTGCCTTTTGTTAGAAAGTAATTGCCCCCTAATGATTGTTCCACCTATGGCCACAAAAACTTTCTAACCCTTTTCAATTACTTTAAATCCACATAGGATAGCTTCTCTTCCCTTAGTAAATGAAATCATTTGAAAATGTACTCTAGTACTTCTATGTACTCTAGTAGTGCTGATAACAAAATCTGTTTGATCTGAAACATTTGAGTGTGGCAAAAAAAAAGAAAAAAAAAAACCCCAGTAAAATCTGGGTGTAAATACTTTTTTCCAGCACTGAAAATTAAATCAACTCACTTGGCTTCAGTGATTCCCAGATCACGATGCAGTAACGAGAGGTCTGCAGTCATGTGTCCCATGTGCAGCAACAGAGCCAGACTGTACGCTGCTAATTTGGCACGCATTGATGTTGAAACTATGTTCTGCACCCTAAATACGGGGCGGGAAAAAATAAAGATAAAAGATGTGATTGGGTTATTTATTTAATACAACAAATTTCAAAGTCAGTCCAAAGTTGTTTTTTTTTTACAGGATGAAATTTTCTGGTTGAAGAATTGGTGCAAAATGACAAGTCAAACTAACCGTCGCGTCATCATCATACCTCCCATTGTTGAAACTCTCCACAGTGAAAGTTCTGAACAGCTTGTTCTGAATGATGCGAGGGCAGCCTTCATCATATCCAACTGTACACACAAAGAACAGACAGCAGAACTTTATGGCAAAGAAAGTTCTAATAACTTTCCCCTCTGACGATTCGGCACACACAAGTAAAACTTTCTGGAGAGTTTTTGTGACTCAACTGGGGGAGGAAAAGAACATGTTTTGTTTTTTTAGAGTCTGAACATTCAGTCAGAATCAGGCAGGAGGACTAGACTATCCCACGTCTGAGTCACGATAACATTTCAGCTGAGTTTTCCCAAAGAGTACTCCAGTGATTCTGCGCTAATTTGCCAAAACATCTTGACACCGGCTTAAGATCTTGAGTGCTTTGCTAAATGTTTACTTCTACAACTTCCTATTTTTCCTGTTTCCCCTTCAACTTTGTTGAAAATGTTCCAGGCTCAGTCACAGAAAAACATCCCAGAAGATAATGCTGCCATTAGCATATTTTTACCTTAAATGTAAATGTTATATTTCCTTTGCTGGATAAACATTTTTGAAAGGAGTGACAAGAAATATTAAATGTTTTCACGCTATTTAAATTTTTTTTTTAGATGTATCTTGTCAGCTGTTCCAGCTACCACATATCAGACAAGTGGCTGAATGGTAATTTTCTTTCGTTTACTTATTACTTATTCCTAAAATGATTTTACACTTTGTTAATAAATGGACAGTTTAGATTGTCATTTTCATCTAAAATATTTGTCATTTTTATTAGCTTCTTTGGAAGCTCACACTTGTTGACATTTTTGTAAATAAATATTTTTTTTTTCTTTAAACACCCATCTCTCTGGCAGGTCTGTACAATCCCTAATATACCTGTATAAATGCCTTTATACACGCCTGCTTCACGAAGAGCAGCTAAGAAGAGTAAAAGCAGATGTACTCACACTTGCGTGGGATGCTCTTCTGACTCGCCAGTTTGAGGAGCAGAGAGAGATAAAAGGCGCAGCGTGCTATTCTCTCTCTGGCTTCACCTTCAGACGGCATGCTCTCCAAGTGCTTCACCACACTCAGTGACCTTCAATCAAGAAGTAAAAATAAAATTCATCATGCAGGAAAACACTCTGCTAAAGAAATTTCAGGAATTGTGAACAACTTGTTGCCCTACCCTCCTTCATCTCTCATCTTCTGCAGCTCCTCCTTGGTGAGTGCTGCCATCTTGGATCCAGGCTGCTCCAAAGCAGCGAGCTCGACTGGACTCAGGACTGAGGAGGTCAGTTAAAGATGGAGAAAACCTCCACTGTAACTCTAGACATAAAACTATGGTTATATTCCTAAGGATTTACACACAATGATAGGAAGCAAATAAAAGATACGCTCATCAAATGGGTAGACGTCTTCTCGTTTGCTTGCGTTTGGATTGCAAGGAGGCAGGTGGGATGCCAGGGTCTCTTGGGACTCTGTCTGAATCACTTCCTGTTGGAGGGCTGAGGAAAAAAAAATTTAAAATGTATCTGGTAACATAGCCACAAGGAGAAAGAAGTAAGAGTCAAAGCTCTTTTCTCTCTTTACTCATCGTTTTAAGACAGAGGAGCAGTTAGAAACTCACCTTCCAGACCCTTCTTTTCAATAACAGAGGTGGCAGCTTTAGCCACTGCGGTCTGCAGGGCGTTGCTACCCACCTGGTTTAGCCTCCGGGAAGCCAGGGCTCGTTTCTGCTTGTTGGTGCCAAATGTCTCAATCAACAAGTCAACCTGAAGACAAAAGGAATCAGATTTAAACATGACATCTGCCTATTACGTCATTATGGTTTAATTAGGTGGGAGGAGAAAAAAAAAGTGTACTTTGTCTCTGTAGGATTGAGAAGTATCCTGAGGTTTGGTGGTTGATGTCTCCCCTGGCATTGAAGGCACAGTAATTAAGCTTTTTGGACAGTTCTCAATGATTTTCAAAGGAAATGGGAGGCACTAATGTTACAATCAGTTCCAATGTGTGTTTTTGTTTTTACCTGGGATAACAGGCTGCATGTTGAACAGCACAGCGTTATGCACCTCCATTTGCATGGTCTGTTTGTTCAGCACTCCAACATAATATCTGGGGAAACACCAGATATTATGTTTAAAGCTTTTAACCCAACTTTACTACAAAATCACTCAGAACTATGAACCATAGACATTTTTCTAACCACAAATGTAGTTGATGGAAAAGGATTAAGAGTTTTCAAAAATCCTTAAAAACTAAAATCTGTAATATGTCGAATGATTCTGTATTAAAACCCCCAAAGCAAATGCTTTGTAGCCCCATTTACTCTGATGTTAGCTCTTCCACCATATTAATGTCAGGTTACCATTTTTGATTGGTAGACCTCCTATGACGTTATGAACACAAACAGACCCAGAGTTTGTTCCTATGTGGAAATCTATTCTTCTTTACCCAGCTCATGATTATTCTGTGTACATCTGTTAGTGGAGAAAATACACCACAGGATATCATCTTTAAAATCGACATCTGAAGTAGAAAAACCTCCAACACAATTCGTTCTATAACAAATATAATTGTACTTACTTGCAGAGGCTGTTGCATTTCAGAGATCCCGCTCCAAAATTCTGACCAACATAGCTCAGTCTGTTTGATTCAGCAACCTCAGCAGAAGAAAAACATGATACGCATAAAAATCCAAACAGTACGACGTGGGCATGCAGAAATAAGAAACCCATCATGCACTAACATCTTCCTCACCAGCAACCGCCTGCTCTTCTTCCTCGGGTTGTTCTCATCTCTGCTCTTGTACAAGCTGAAATCGAGGCTCTCTGCATTGGTGGCGCAGCCATTGGAAAAGCGGACTGTGTGAGAGAAACATTCAGAGACCAGTTGTTAACCTCTGATACAACACATTTGAGGAGGACAGTGCATTTATTCCTGGGTTTGAAGTCAAACTGCAGCGAGCGAGACGCAATTTGACCACGTGTACCCGGACTATTCCCTAAACACTGTCTCTAAATCTCACACAAGACTAAGAGACGATGTCGTAGTTGAAATTCAGGTTCGATGACTTTATATGTTATAACGGAGATATATTCACCAATAGCTGCTTTATCGGATTCAGTCTCTTCTCCACAGCACAAGAAGGAGCAGGAGGCAGCCATGACAGTTGTTGTGGGGTTTCTTCTTTTTTATTTATATAAGGCGGTGTTAAATGTGTTACTGCCACCTAGAGGCGAAGAAAGAAACAATTTGTGTTACTATCCGGCCACCTTTTTCTTTTTGAAGGGTTAAACCGTTATTGCACTGTCAAAAAGGTCTAATGTTACGGTATGTAGAGCTGAAAACTGACACCTGAAGTTGTCTTGGAAAAAATAAGCATAAGCAACAATTTAAAACCTTAAAATAAAACTAAATCTAGATGATCTAATAATAAGGTTATAATAGGCAAACGCTATTGTTGACTGAAATATAATATTACATTGCCTTCATCCAATTTTGACTACTGAAAGAAGACTACACTGGTTTCCATTTTTCAAAGACTTCTCAAAAATAGAAATAAAAGGTATTCACTTGGTCATCTGAAGGCTCTGCATATCTAACCCAGACCAAAATTTAATCAGCAGAAACCACTGAGAAGCTGAGCTATTCAGTCCATAAAAATTTACCCAACTCCAATAAAAAAAAGGAGAGTGGAAAACATCCTGACTGTACAGAGCCGGCCTAAGGTATAATTAAACAAAGCAACTGCTTAGCGTCCTCAGATCTTCAGGGGCTCATAAATGCTTAAATTTAACACATATCTAGATTTTTAAATTTAGTTTCTTGAGAATGACAATGAGAATGAAAATGCGAATAAATTTTATTTAATGGTTTCAGCACAGCTAAATTAAAATATTTCAAATTTTTTAATATTCCAGTTTGAGATTAAAAGGAGTTGGCAAGTTTACTTTATAAAAGTGCAAATAATAATCTTCATAGTTTGACTGTTGTGTTACCATAACCACAATCTCACACTTTGTTATGTTTGTGGTTTGGTTCAGTTTGTTCACAAATATTTCTCAGTGAATAATAACCATTTATCAGTGATCGCTTTTAAGTTCAGCCAATTAAATTTGGTTTATGGAGATTATAGCCAGCTGGCTAATTTCCATCTCTCTTTACAGTCCTGATAGTGGTGGTGATGTTCTTAACAGGAAGAAGGGTTCCTAAATCACAGCCCTGTGGATGTAGATTTAGTTGTCAGCTTAGTGATATATCATGAATTCACAACAAAATCAGTTATGTTTGTAACACACCCAAAGGTTTCCATCACATCTTCACTTTCTCTATCCTGAATCTGCGGAGGTGGCAAATAAACAGCCATCTTCCTGAAGAACCTAATCCATTTGGGGAAAATTAATAAAGTTTTGAATCGCTCTTAGTCTGACCCCTACCCTGAGGCCATTTTGCCATTGGAGTCCCGACTGGGAGTGGAACTCCAATGGCAACTAAGCTATCAGGATCATTGGGGTACTCAAACCCCTCTACCACGCTAAGGTGGCGATTCTCCAGAGGGGAGCGAGTCCCATCAAAAGTAATTTGATGGGACCCCCCATCCTGAGCAAGCACAGTGCTTGAGTGGGGAGGAAATCTCCCTTTAAAAAGGAAGAAACCTCCAGCAGAACCAGACTCAGGATGAGCAGCCATCTGCCTTGGCTGGCGAAGAACAAGAGGACAGGAAAGAGACACAAACACA
>NW_006800599.1:105749-113470 GCF_000485575.1 Poecilia formosa | reverse complement strand
TCCATCCATCCATCCATCCAGCCATACATCCAGCCATCCATCCATCCATCCATCCAGCCATACATCCAGCCATCCATCTATCCATCCATCCAGCCAGCCAGACAGTTCGAAGTTCTGCCGGAGATGGGAGTTAAAGCTCCATCTCACCGGGGACTCCGCCAGACGTTCCCAACAGACCCTCACAACACGTTTGGGTCTGCCAGGTCTGACCGGCATCCTCCCCCACCACTGGAGCGCAGGTAGTGGTCAGTGGACAGCTCCACACCTTGCTTCACCCAGGTGTCCAAGACATATGGCCAAAGATCCAATAATAAAGTTGATCATGGAACTGCGGCCTAGCACATATGGACACCCTTATGTTTGAACATGGTGTTCGTTATGGACAATCCGTGACAAGCACAGAAGTCCAACAACAGAACACCACTCAAGTTCAGATCGGGTGGGCCGTTCCTCCCAACCACGTGAGCGTTGAAGTCCCCCAGCAGAACACGGGAGTCCCCAGAAGGGCCAATCTCCAGTACCCCCTCTAAGGACTCCAAGAAGGGTGGCTAATCTGAACTGTTGTTCGGTCCGTAAACACAAACAACAGTCAGAACCCGTCCCCCCACCCGAAGGCGGAGGGAGGCTACCCTCTCGTTCACTGGGGTAAACCCAACGTACAGGCGCCAAGATAGGGGGCAACAAGTATGCCCACTCCTGCCCGGCGCCTCTCACCGTGGGCAACTCCAGAGTAGAATTTCCAGCCCCTCTCAGGGAGACTGGTTCCAGAACCAGAGCCATGCGTCAAGGTGAGACCGACTATTCCTAGCTGGAACCTCTTATGCTCACACACCAGCTCCGGCTCCTTCCCCACCAGAGAGGTGACATACCACATTCTTTTGTTTCCTGTCTGATTCACCTGCACATTCACCTACCTCTGTCTGTACTTGCTACCCTTTATTTACCGTCTTCTGGTGCAAATTTTCCATGAACTCGGAAGTCATAGAGACAAGTATGCTTCACATGGCCCCAGTTGCTACTGATGTCTAACTTTACGTAGCGGAAAGCTGCTCTTCTGTGGCTCTGTAATGACAAAATCATGTTAGCTGAATATCAAATCGGTAAAGCTAAATATGAAGTTTAATTACATGCATTCATTGTTTTGATATTGCAAAACCCAGCAAGATTTCTAATATTTCTTGAATATTTTCCATCTTCTCATTTAACAACCACAAATTTCAATGAATTTGATATTCTATGTGATAGACCAACAGAACATAACAAATAATAGTGAAGCTGATGATGTGAGGGTGGTCTTCATTAACAGATGGACAGAGCTATAAATACAGACCAGTCCTTGAAGGAAACTTGCAGAAGACTTAAAAACTGGGTGGACAGTACAGAGGATTTTAAAGGTGCTTAACTCATGAAATACATAAATAAAGAAATGATACACAAACTCCATTCTCTCCGGCTCATCAGCCGGAGAGAATGGAGACATTTAATGCACATCTGCGGATTCACACATCACATTTTTATCGTCTCATTTTCATCGTCTCAGAATCCAAAATGTCTTGTCTCTTACTTCTGACATCAGCTCTGCTGTTGTGTATTGGAAAGCTTTGACCAATGGCGTTACCGAACCTCGCTTGCGTAGCAATTCTAGCTCCATCTTACACTGGATGTGTGTTGGAAGTTCCGAGAATTAAAGGTTGACCTCCTGGAAATTAAATCTGCTCCATCAGAAGAAACATTAGTCAAGTTGTTAGTTCTTTATCTGTTCAAACAAAGATTCTTTCCCAGTCCTGGCCAACTTCTTTGCACGCAAGCAGGAAAAGACGTTTGCCAGAAGTTCTTGCACAACAACTTAACCTTTCCCTCTTTGGTGATTGCTTATTCCACATCTCTCCAATCTGAATTACTTTCTGACTTCTAGGTCAGATTGACCCTGTACATTTGACACAGTACATTTCGTTTCAGTCAAAACATATCTTAATGTGAATCAACCAACAACATGCCTTTTAGTATAATTATATTCTTCTACATCAGTAGGACAACAACCCTAAACATACAGACAGCAATACAATAGGAAGGTTTAGATGAAGCATCTCATATGATAGGTGTAGTCAAAGTCCAGACATAAATCCAAAACAGAATCTGGCAAGACTGAAAAAAAGATTACCTGGAGAAAACATTGAATCTAAAACAATCCAATTATATAAAATTATTAAAATTCTGTTACGAATGTTCAATTTAATTGTATCCATCCATCAATCAATCCATTTTCTTTTGCTTATCCGGGGTTTGCGAGCAGGAGTAGCAGCCTAAGTAGAGAGGTGCAGACTTCCCTCTCCCCAGTCACTTGGGATAACTCATCCCAAGTGACTGGGAATGCTTTGGGAACCCCAAAGCATTCCACTCATCCCAAGTGACTGGGAATGCTTTGGGGACCCCAAAGCATTCCCAGCCCACCCGAGCAACATAGTCCCTCCTGAGTCTTCCTCCGGGACTCCTCCCGGTGAGATATGCCCAGAATAGTTCACTGGGGAGGCTTGTACAAAGCCTGACCCAATGCCCATGCCACCTCAACTGGCTCCTCTAGACATGGAGAAGTAACAGCTCTACTCTGAGTCCCTCCCGGATGACCGACCATCTTGCCCTACGTATAAAGCACACCCCAGTCAAACTGTGGAGAAAATTCATTTCGGCCGCTTGACCCTAACTTCATGACCATAGCTGAGGGTAGGAACACAGATCAACTGGTAAATCTAGAGCTTTACCTTTTGAGTCAGCTCTATCTTCATGATGACAGTCTGGTACAGTGCCTGCTTTACTGCAGACACTGCACCAATCCGCCTATTGATCACCTGCTCCATTTTTCCCTCATTTATGAACAGAATCCCATGATACTCAAACTTCTCTGACACTGGTCATACAGTAACCTAGCAGGTCACTGATCCTCATCCTAGCCGTTTCACACTCGGCTGCGAACTGCTCCAGCGAAAGCTGTAGGTCACGCCCTGATGACGACAATAGGATCACATCATCTGCAAAAAGCGTAGACACAATCCTAAGGCCACCAAAACGGATACCCTCAACTCCTCGAAAGCACCTAGAGATTCTGTCCATAAAAGTTATAAACAGAATCTGGGCACCTTTGCGGAGGCCAACTATCACCAGAAACAAGCTCGACTTACTGCCGGCAATGCAGACCAAGCTCTGACATCCATTGGGAGGGCCTAGAGTACCTCCCAAAGGGTTCCCAGAGGGACACAGTCGACCGCCTTTTCGAAGTCCACAAAGCAGATGTAGACTAGCTGCGCGAACTCCCATGCACCCTCCAGGAGCCTGTTGTGGGTGTAGAGCTGGTCCAGTATTCCACGACCTGAATGAAGACCTGCATCTGAAGTTCAACTATCCAAAAGACCCTTGTTCTCCATGAAATTTTCAAACTCTTCCATGCCCGAGTTTCCGTCCCGCAACCACCTGAGCTGCATGGTTACATAACTACAGTTTAGTTGTAGTTAGAATAAAATGCAGGCAAATGTAGTGCAGATATGCAAAATATGTATGAATGAAATGGATGTTTACACATATGAAATTTTAAACCCCTGTTTTGTACCCCAATTTTTAACAAATGATTGTTTTCTACCCACAAACATGTTTGTGGGTAGAAAACCAGACCTTTTACCCATCCTTTCTCCACCTCTGCCTTATGCGATCTCTCCATGCACTCTGAAGTTGTAGAGGCAGGTATGCTCCATATTGCCCCAGTTGGTATTTATCTGTAGCTTTATGACGCTAACGGCCACTTTGTCTTGGCTCTGTAATGATAAAACAATGTATTAGTTTAATATAATACAGTAGAGCTAAGAGGGAGTTTATTAGAGGCTAAATATTTTGAGATTGCAAAGCCTTGCAAGAGCACCACCAACATTGCTTCAATGTTTTCCCATTTTGTCATACAACCACAAATGTTCATGCATTTAATTGGTATTTTAGACCAACACAAAGAAGCACATAATTGTGAAGTGGAAGGTGATGAGGGTGGTCTTCATTAGTAGATGGAAATAAATACAGATCAGTCCTGGAAGGAAACCTGCAGAAAACTTAAAGTGAAACTCACCCCCAAATCAACTTTTTTTGCTGACAAACTGTCTAAATATGTTATTTGGCATTCTATCTAAATAGATTGAATATTCTGTGCAAAAGGAAATTTTTGTGCAAATCTTTCAGCTAAGCATGATTTAGCCTAAAATCATCTCACCACCATCGTCATCGGTCAATCGGAAAAAGATTCTAGTCTAGATTTACCACTAATTGTTTTGAAAAAACATCCCTAGACCAGCCTGAAAAATCTATCAATATAGCGACAAAGTAGATACGTTTACCACAGCGCTTCTTTCGTCAGATTACAGCCCCACTCACTCCCTCCACTCAGCACTGATCCCCACACTCAACCTTGTCTCTTGGCCCCGCCCACTTTGATTCTATTTTTCAAAATTTGCCAGGGCTGAAGGGGGAAGTTACAGTTTAAAAACTGGGTCAGAGGTTTACCTTCCGCCCTAAACACAGAGCCAGCAATATAATGGGAAGGTTTAGATCAACTTTCTTGTTCACAATTATGAACTACTTTCTGTTAGCATGTTTTTCTGATAAACTCCAAATAAAATACGAGGATGTTTATATTTTTAACATGAAAACATTGAAAAGTTCAATGGCTATAAATATGTTGCAAAGCAATTATGCAAAGTAGCTAGAACAAAAAAACAACTGGGATAAACGTACCGGTAGCTCAAAAGTCTGAAGCGGCTCTCCATCCTCTTCATAGTGAAAAGTCCCCAGGTGAGTCCACTCCTGTTTGGGCTCCCTCATTCCCTGCAAAACAAAATTAGACAAATATCCTTATAAATATATCTGAAAGTTAGACTGAGTGTTGCTGTCTAATATTCAGAGACTTGTGGCTTACATAGATAGAAAACTCCTTGGGAGCACTGTCGATGTTACCAGTTGGGGACAACATTTTTGGCGGATGACCCAAAGTAACGTGACCGATTACAACTCTGTAGGGCAGGGCGATGACGAGATGTCCCTGGGAACCTTCAAATGCCCAGCACTCTCCTGGTTGTAGGCGAGTCCTCCCCTGAAGAGAAAAAGAGTTCAAAGTTTCAGTGGGATGTTAAAATAATAAACAAAAAGCCTTCTAATTATTACATCACATAGAAATACCATTCTGCATCATATTCATATTACATTATGATCATAGTTCAGTTCATACCTCAATGACAATGTCCGGGTGGATAGATGGCCGTTCTATTGTAAACCCAAACCTATTGCATCTTTGGATTTGGCCAGGATGTGTGCCTGATGGCATCCAGGATACGAGCTTTGCTCCTGTTTTCAAACACACACAGAAAGTGAATTAAAACCATCTAAGCTTGAAACATTCAGTGAGATTTATGATAGTAATGACTTACCTTGAGATTTCAAAGCAAAGTTGGGCATCATATCTGCTGGTGGAAGAAGGTAGTCCACCTTCTTCTGTAGGACACCCATCCCCTCCTTCTCTTCCTCTAATTGTCCTCGCTTATCTTTACATCCTGGGCCTGAATCCTAAACACAATTGAAGTTAGATGTTTGGTCATATCACTGCAGAGGACATTCATATAAGGGTTTTGATTAACAGAAAGCTTACTGCGTTTATGATGGTGGGCGAAGAAACCGGAGGTTTCATCGTCAAAGGAGCAATAATGATGGTAAATCCTGACAAATGTGGAGAAATGAGAAGAAGGTGACAGGATTAGTGACACTGCTTTCAGACTAAAAACTCTCTACAAAACTTAGAAATATTGGTGCTTGGCTGTTTGTAGAAGAAAATCATTTACCATAAAACAAGGCGAGGCATATGGCGCTGATAAGAAAACGTTTCAGCGTGTACATCAACAGGTCCCTGTCGATGCTGCTGCTGTTGGTGTTGTTTGTTGATGAGGTCTCTCTTCTTTCTGTGTGGGAATACCGACGGTATGTCCACTTCCTGTTCAGCCAAGGTAGAACAAACACAAATATGTAAACAGATACATAGATCCTAACATTATTGAGTTAAATTTGCAGGGGGTTTTTTTTTGCAAAAGTATTTACTTCCCTTGAACATTTTCACATCTTGATTTTAATTACCCATTACTTACCCAGGAAGTCACCATTGAGAATAAGAATCTATTATTCCAGGGAGACTTGGGTTATTATTCAACGTAATCACATTGCAAACACAAACTTTGTAAAAAATTTTGAACAGCCATACTTAGTTCCACATCTCTTTTGATCTGAGTTTGCAATTTTAATGTATGTACAGTATTATTTTCCTATTCTGTAAATTAACCCTTCCCTGCACAGCCTGTTGTTTTTATTTTTCCCATCATATATTTTTAAGTTAGTTTGAATCTTCATTCAAACTAAGGTCATTCAGGTCCTTTTTCCTATAATTTACTGCTTGCTGTAAAGTGCATATAAAAAAATACTCACTCCCCCTGAATGTTTTATCATTTTACAGCTTTTTCATTAAAATTGGGCATTTTTGACATAAAAATATACTAATGATCTTATGATGTCAATGTGAAAACTAACCTATTTAAAAATAATAATCAAAAAATATTTGACCTAAAATAAATGGCTGCATAAATATTCACGCCCTTTAAAAGTGACTGACCTAATTCAAAGAAGGTCCAGTCAACATTAAATTCAAGACATGGCAAAAATATTTCTTCCCCTTTGAACTTTTTACTTCTTTTCATGTAACAACCACAAACATCTGTGTAATGTTTAGCAATTTAGCAAAAAAGAAAGAAATTTGTATTTTTTTGCCAAACAAATTTCTGTTGCAGTACATTTTTCAGCCCTCAAATTCTGATGCCTCTAAATTATGATTGTGATGTATGTTCCATTCTGACATCACAACTTCCTTCCAATGTCGCTTAGTTACGAATCAGAGTTAGGAATAGACACAGTAGAGAAATTCAAGTGTTCAGTGTCTATAAAAAGTATTTATCCCCTTGAATGTTGAAATAAATAATATATAACGAAATTTGGCTTGTGTGACAAAAAAAATTACAAAAAAAAAATACTTTAATACTTCTGTTGATTTAGTTTACCTGATCCTGGACTCTTTATACGAGATTGTTGGTTTTCCATCAGGTGTATAATATCCATTTACCATCAGTCTATCGCTTCTTCTCATAATTTCTAAACCAAAACAGAGGCATGGAGAGTTGGTCAGTAACTTTAACACAAAGTATATCAAACATATGACAAAATTGCAAGACTTTTAATCAGTTTCACCGTCCTAAAACCATTCATGAAATTTAAAACTGCCATTTATTTAACTTTACTCTCATGCAAATCAAAGCATTACTTCTGGAAATGATCACAGTCTTCAAATGAAATAATTTTAAACAGCTTTGAAATTTTTCCAGATTTGATTCTTCTCACCATTGTCAAACATGCAAAAAAAAAGAAAAAGATATTTTCCACCCTTGCATACCCTTGCATCTGAAAACAAATAAATTGTTGCATCTTAAATTTAACTTTAAACAGCTTTTAAATCTACAGCTGGAGATCATTTTTCAAGATTTGGACCTTCTAACTGTTTTGGTAGTTTCAAACAAATTGTCAAATATACAACGCTAAAACAATCTTTTTAATATTTTTGCATAAAATAGAAAAACTATTAAATTTTAAATTGTAAAAAC
>NW_006800599.1:102180-105049 GCF_000485575.1 Poecilia formosa | reverse complement strand
CACTGATCCCCACACTCAACCTTGTCTCTTGGCCCCGCCCACTTTGATTCTATTTTTCAAAATTTGCCAGGGCTGAAGGGGGAAGTTACACTTTAAAAACTGGGTCAGAGGTTTACCTTCCGCCCTAAACACAGAGCCAGCAATATAATGGGAAGGTTTAGATCAACTTTCTTGTTCACAATTATGAACTACTTTCTGTTAGCATGTTTTTCTGATAAACTCCAAATAAAATACGAGGATGTTTATATTTTTAACATGAAAACACTGAAAAGATCAATGGCTATAAATATGTTGCAAAGCAATTATGCAAAGCAGTAAAAAAAAAAAAAACAACTGGGATAAACGTACCGGTAGCGCAAAGGTCTGAAGCGGCTCTCCATCCTCCTCATAGAGAAAAGTCCCCAGGTGAGTCCACTCCTGTTTGGGCTCCCTCGTTCCCTGCAAAACAAAATTAGACAAATATCCTTATAAATATATCTGAAAGTTAGACTGAGTGTTGCTGTCTAATATTCAGAGACTTGTGGCTTACATAGATAGAAAACTCCTTGGGAGCACTGTCGATGTTACCAGTTGGGGACAACATTTTTGGCGGGTGACCCAAAGTGACGTGACTGATTACAACTCTGTAGGGCAGGGTGATGACGAGATGTCCCTGGGACCCTTCAAATGCCCAGCACTCTCCTGGTTGTAGGCGAGTCCTCCCCTGAAGAGAAGAAGAGTTCAAAGTTTCAGTGGGATGTTAAAATAATAAACAAAGAGCCTTCTAACTATTACATAACATAGAAATACCATTCTGCATCATATTCATATTACATTATGATCATAGTTCAGTTCATACCTCAATGACAATGTCCGGGTGGATAGATGGCCGTTCTATTGTAAACCCAAACCTATTGCATCTTTGGATTTGGCCAGGATGTGTGCCTGATGGCATCCAGGATACGAGCTTTGCTCCTGTTTTCAAACACACACAGAAAGTGAATTAAAACCATCTAAGCTTGAAACATTCAGTGAGATTTATGATAGTAATGACTTACCTTGAGATTTCAAAGCAAAGTTGGGCATCATATCTGCTGGTGGAAGAAGGTAGTCCACCTTCTTCTGTAGGACACCCATCCCCTCCTTCTCTTCCTCTAATTGTCCTCGCTTATCTTTACATCCTGGGCCTGAATCCTAAACACAATTGAAGTTAGATGTTTTGTCATATCACTGCAGAGGACATTCATATAAGGGTTTTGATTAACAGAAAGCTTACTGCGTTTATGATGGTGGGCGAAGAAACCGGAGGTTTCATCGTCAAAGGAGCAATAATGATGGTAAATCCTGACAAATGTGGAGAAATGAGAAGAAGGTGACAGGATTAGTGACACTGCTTTCAGACTAAAAACTCTCTACAAAACTTAGAAATATTGGTGCTTGGCTGTTTGTAGAAGAAAATCATTTACCATAAAACAAGGCGAGGCATATGGCGCTGATAAGAAAACGTTTCAGCGTGTACATCAACAGGTCCCTGTCGATGCTGCTGCTGTTGGTGTTGTTTGTTGATGAGGTCTCTCTTCTTTCTGTGTGGGAATACCGACGGTATGTCCACTTCCTGTTCAGCCAAGGTAGAACAAACACAAATATGTAAACAGATACATAGATCCTAACATTATTGAGTTAAATTTGCAGGGTTTTTTTTTTGCAAAAGTATTTACTTCCCTTGAACTTTTTCATATCTTGATTTTAATTACCCATTACTTACCCAGGAAGTCACCACTGAGAATAAGAATCTATTATTCCAGGGAGACTTGGGTTATTATTCAACATAATCACATTGCAAACACAAACTTTGTAAAAAATTTTGAACAGCCATACTTAGTTCCACATCTCTTTTGATCTGAGTTTGCAATTTTAATTTATGTACAGTATTGTTTTCCTATGCTGTAAATTAACCCTTCCTGCATAGCCTCGTTTTTATTTTTCCCATCATATATTTTTAAGTTAGTTTGGATTTGCTTTCAAACTAAGGTCCTTCAGGTCCTTTTCTCTGTAATTTACTGCTTGCTGTAAAGTGCATATAAAAAATACTCACTCCCCCTGAATGTTTTATCATTTTACAGCTTTTTCATCAAAATTGGACATTTTTGTCATAAAAATATACTAAAGATCTTATAATGTCAATGTGAAAACTAACCTATTTAAAAATAATAATCAAAAAATATTTGACCTAAAATAAGTGGATGTATAAATATTCACGCCCTTTAAAAGTGACTGACCTAATTCAAAGAAGGTCCAGCCAACATTAAATTCAAGACATGGCAAAAATATTTGCTCTGCCCCTCTGCCCTTCCACCCTTCACCCCTCCTCCCTTATGCCCCCTTCTTTTCATGTAACAACCACAAACATCTGTGTACTGTTTAGCAATTTAGCAAAAAAAGAAAGAAATTTGTATTTTTTTGCCAAACAAATTTCTTTGCAGTATATTTTTCAGCCCTCAAATTCTGATGCCTCTAAATTATGATTGTGATGTATGTTCCATTCTGACATCACAACTGCCTTCCGATGTCGTTTAGTTACGAATCAGAGTTAGGAATAGACACAGTAGAGAAATTCAAGTGATCAGTGTCTATAAAAAGTATTTATCCCCTTGAATGTTGAAATAAATAATATATTACAAAATTTGGCTTGTATGACAAAAAAAAATTACAAAAAAAAAAAACTTTAATACTTCTGTTGATTTAGTTTACCTGATCCTGGACTCTTTATACGAGATTGTTGGTTTTCCATCAGGTGTATAATATCCATTTACCACCAGTCGATCACTTCTTCTCAGAATTTCTAAACCAAAACAGAGGCATGGAGAGTTGGTCAGTAACTTTAACACAA
>NW_006800599.1:20169-100235 GCF_000485575.1 Poecilia formosa | reverse complement strand
GTTTAAACCTGGACACTGTAGAACATAAACAGTAGCTACACCAATAGATGGTGCAACACAAAAGAGCAAGCTCATCGAGTTTGATTCATTCAATATTAAATAAAACATGTTTAATTATCTATGGTGATTTTTTTTAACAAAACATATTGTCACAGCAAATGGCCAGATGCTGTCAGTTCCAATTCTTGAGGACGAGTGCCCAGCATGTTTTAGATGTGTCTATCTGCTCTTTAGCTTTGTTTCCAGTTCTGCTGGAGCCTGCAAATGGGAATTCCATTCAATTTAGGGAGATAAAGAAATTTATCAGGATTAATATGTCTGTTCGAGGCTCTTCTGGAAATCCAGAACGATAATGAACGATAATGAGCAGAGAAGCCACAGTGCTTCGTGTCCTCATGGCAGTGGATGCGACTTTGGCACCCTTTCCAAGAATGCGTTTGACTCTCATGGTAAATGGTCAATCACCCATTCACGCACTGAATGATGAGCTCCTACAACATTGTAACCATAGTACCCAATATGTACAGTACACATCTGTATTTTCTTTTCACAACATAATTGTAGCTGTTGATCATTTAAAATAGCTTGTTTTACATATTTTTTTAAACTAACATTACGTTGGGACAGTATAAGACAATCTGTAGTACTAACCAATCAGCAACAACCAATCAGAGCCAGGAGAATGCTACAAATGCTAAGGCTAGTTAGCGTAGCCACTAATGACGGCAGATAAACAGTTGTCCTGGAACGGCAAGTTGTTTCTTTGCCATTTGCACATTTAGCAGCATTGATTGGCAGCACTAAGATGCTTCTTCTGGATCTGACTGGCTGCTTTCGGCTGGGTGAAAGTTAAATGACAAATTATAATTAATAGGATATTATAGTTAGCCTAAAGCCATACGTGTTTTTCATGTTGAGCACCTTTGACCAGATTAGTTTCAACAGCGCACTTTGAATCATGTCCAGACTGAATTTGGAATAAAGGAACTGGCCACACCTTTTCATGAAATAGCTTTTGGATCAACTGTCAAATAACTTCTGGTCCATTAAAAAGTACACTGTACATAAAATATATGTATAACCTCAAATTAAAGCTATAGGTCTCCACTTAAAGAACATATTTAAATAAGTAATTGATTTCTCCAGTAAATATGCCCAAGCTTGTGTTGCCCAAGCTGCAGAGTGTATGAAAATATTTGGTTTTAGGTGTATGCAATAAAGGACCTTAGAAGTTTTAAACATCAACTTTTCAATCTGGTTTTGGAAAACAGTCCAACTCTTGCACAGCCGGGATCAAAACAGACCACCACCTCCCCTTATCCATCTCACACAAACATTTGATGAATACTCTCCCCTACGTCCTCTTCCAGAAGAAAAGACCACTCGTTCTCTTGTTCCTACTGACAACCCGCGTTCTCAATTTCTCATCTGCGAGACAATTACGAACACCCTGCTCCCCGTTTATCACCAACAATTAATCGGCATGGATGCACAGAGAGGCAGAAGAGGAGACGGCGGCTGGAGTGGGAGGAAACAAATCTGAGTGGAATGAAGTAGAGCCAACAGTGGCAAAGACAGAGGGAGGCTGACAGCACAATTAGGGTTTTTAATTCTCTGCTCGAGTAGGCCAGGCCAGTCTTTATGCTAATTAGGACGCCACGGCCATGTAATAAATCTCTATGATCCAGCCTCATTTCGCCCCTGTCTTTCCGTCTCAGACGCGCTCATACCTCGGCCCGTAAACTTCATTTTACTTTCAGTGCCTACATGTTTACCAGTAATTCCAACAGCTTGCATTAAATAGTTGAACTTCCCTTCATTGCTGCCCCGAGAGCCCCAGTTGGTCCGCTGTTTAGCGGTTGGGCAAGCACACAGTGCCTCGGCTCTGGGCCTCCACCACATGTAGTTTCCCTCCCGGTTAACTCCCTTTATTAGTGTTTTTCAGGACTCTGGTTTGCATGTCCTGCATTGCTGGACTCCACCATGTAAACACGCAAACATTAAAAAGCACTGACACAGTGAATGCTCAAGATGCAGTCGTTTTCCTCCCTCTTCTTCCTTTATCCTCTCATCTCCATTTGACAGACATGCCTAATGATAACATCTCAGGGGGTGAGAGAGGCAGCGGCCAAACTGCACAACAATCCGCAGATAATTGGGAGGCCACATTTAAGGATGACGAGAGAGAAAATGAGGGATAGATAAGTGGACAAAGGGTGGGCGTTTGTTACAGTAGCAACTGGTATATATATATTTTCACCCTCATTTAGATCACAAGGACTCATTCTAGTTTCCTTTATTTTTTTTTCTTTATGAAATGTCTCAAAGCCAATTTAACTATAGAAAACATGTTAGAAATATACCAGTTTCCCATTCATTAAGTAAATGAAGGTGAAGCGAGGTTCAAAGCAATTGAAGTGTTGTTTTTCCTCTCAAATAAATCCACTACAGCATGATTTTCATCACAGAAATCAGCCCTGCTGAGCAATTCTGCAGCCACTTCTTCTCAGACGGCCTTCAAGTCTCTTCTGTTGGATCCATGCCTTTATGTTATTCCCCTTTGACTCTTCAATATCGCCTCTGTCGGGCTTTTTGTGTCGATTTAGGGTCACAAAGGCCATTGCACCTACAACCAGAGCCATGTGAAGTAGGTACAGGCCCACATGGAGGCATGTAAGCAGAAAGGAGGTGCAGATTGTGGCAACACACCAAGGTCCAGCCAGGAGCAGCAGCAGGGAGTGATGAAGAGCGCTGATCACGAGAGCCGGTAGGGAGACGATGAACCTGAGCAGCGTAAAGGCCATCCAGGAATACAGAGACAGAGGCGATAACAGGAACGATACCGCCGCCTCGCTCCTGGATGCTGCCTGCAAGATACAACAAGCAGATGTGAAAAAGGGGATTGACAGATTACTATTCATGTATAGAGGAAAAGTAGGATTGTGTGCAATTCTTTTAGAGTACAGCCCGAAGGTTTTAGTCTGATTCCAAGACGGATCCTTTTTTCAGAAAGTCTTCCAAAATATTTCTTTGCTCTTCAGATACCCGTTTTCAGTCCAGACAGGTTATACCTGAATGCGAATGCAAGTTCACTACCTTATTCTGCCACCAGTTGGTGTAACTACCGTCTCTTTTTCCTCCCATACTTGTGAACTTTGCCCCCAATTTGATCTCAACATTCAAGGACTTTGCCACTTTTTTTCCATGATTGCACAAGGCAATGATCTCTTCTGAACTTTTTGGAAAACTCTTGAGCTACAGTTCAAACATGCAATGAAACGTCGCCATCTTCAGTCAGTATCTGAGGAAATTCAGTTTCAACAACAGATGTAAGTGATGAAGTCCCTGATTGGCTGAGACCACACCTAATGTTTGAAACCTGTGTCCTGAAGAAACCAATTTTTAGTCAATAGTAGTCACTGAAGTTTGGATTTAGTGCTCAGACAGAATAAAATCCTACCAATATTAGTTTTGACTATTTAAAAAAGGTTTTTGTGCAACTTATTTCATCGAAAAAAAGTTTGATTTTCTAAGTAACCCCCATTTTCCAGGGTGTGTTCTAATAAGCACAGTTCACCTCTCCAGACTAATATGAAAATCATAATGCAACATTTAATTTATTCAACATCAAACTTTACATAACTATCCAGCCACCCTGCATTTAAATGTCAACCACCACCAGGAGATTAGAGAAAGGTTAAAATAAAAGCTTAATTTTGTGAAATAAAGTCTTTTGATTTTCCTTAATCTCATCCTTCATTTATCTCAAGTCTTTAAAGAGAAACTTTAACCTACCTCACAAACATTTCTGCTGTTGATGGACTTCTGAGCCGACTGTAGCCCTGCAAAAATCAGCAATGTGAAGAACCACTGTCAGGAAGTAGAAATAGCCAACAAATTGTCTCGCCTTTGAACGAAAATATTCAAACTTACACAGGAAGAGAATAATGAGAGAAACTCCCAGAAAAAGCCTCATTTCAGATACAAATCCTCAGAGGTACAAACCTGTGAAAGAGCAAACAAAAAGTCAAACACAAAGCTGAATTAATCTCCTCCAGCTTTAACACATGTGACAGTATCATGGACTTCAGTTTAAAATGAGATGAAATTAATATAAACTATTCACCCAACACTGCTGCAAAAATGTGGATACTTCTACGTTGACTCCCACGACACTCCTCTACAGTCTGCAGATTTATTCAACTAATCCTCTTTCTGAGGGACACAGGTTCTTTTGTTCTGCACTCGGTTTGGGATTGTGAGCACCACCTGTTTAAAGGGAGGTACTGGAACAGGAATCATTTCATTCCACCCTCTTACAAGATTTCCAAGAAAGAAAGCTTAACACTGCATAAACTAAAACTCAAATCCAGGCCAGAGTTGTAGGAAACCTTCACCTCACACCACCAGTCTCTCATTAAGGTTAATTTTTCTCTCCTTATTAGCAACTGAACCCTCAATTACCCTTCTGCCCCCTGCTGAGACTTCAAGGAGAACCTGCCACAAATGAATGCTGATCACTTGCATCACTGTCATGACTGCATGGCACTTTCCCTTCAAAAACCGGGGAGGGAGGTTTACATTTCCGCTGGTTCCATTTGAACCAGAGTCCGTTTCTCTGGAGTCCATTAAACTTTTTAAAGTCTAATTACATGAAATAGTCATGAAATTCTGATTTTGAAAGATAAAACTGATGCTTTTAACAAAACCGAATCTTTTTTGAACACCGCATTTTCTGTATCATCATGAATACATAAGATTTTTGTGAGTAGGTGTTGATTAAACAGGGACGCTCCAGCAGCAAATTGATTCACAAATCCTTTTGTTAGACCCCCAAACATCTGACCCATTTACTGTAGTACAGTACCACACGCACCAATGACTTACCGATGTAGCACAGCAAAGTATTAAAAATATTCATTCGAATAACTAAAATCACAAAAAGATTCAGGAGCTAATTAGGGTGGACTTGAACACAAATGGAGGACTTCAGAGATATTACTTGTTACACAAAAACTGGATGATCAGAATACCACCGTGCAGAAACCTCTGCTCCCCTGACGTCCAATAGAAAAACCCAAGGGGGCAGATTAATAATCAGTCATTTATCTCAGTAAAGGAAGTGTGTTTATTGAGCTTCTTTAACAATAAAAATGACAGTGACAATGAAAGACAAACACAGAAATAAAACAAGACATTTATAACACTGCGAAACAGAGAGACAGCTGGAAACACATGTAAATTAATGATGGTAAATTAATAATGCTCATTTATTGAACTGTTGCTCCGTCAAGGGTGGAAAAACAAATCAAATATGTTCAAAAACAGCTGGAAGGTGTGGAAACCAAAATTCTGCTGCATTTCATACATCAAGACAATTAGAGGAAGAAAACTTTAATCTTAATCATAAGACAAAACGTGGATTAAGATCTTCTACATAAACTAATATATTACACAATCCTTACATGGCTGACCTACAGATATTAATGTGCACATCTTTGAATTAAGATATCCAACACTGATCCATTATTTCTAATTTTTCAACAGACAAAAAAAAAAAAGGGTCTTTTGTGTCACTAACAGACAGCAAATACAGCTAAAACGCTGCTTAGATGCTGGATGTAGACAGGATGTCCTCCACCAGATGCTTGTAAACCCACGCGTCTCCCTTCAGCCTCTGCCGCCGCACGCCAACGACCTCCGGCCTCTGCAGCAAACACACCTCCAGCTCAAACGCCATGGCTACTTTTCCAGAATCATTCCAGGTCTGACACTTCAGGGTGTATCTGCAGAACAAGCAGAGCAAGCATCAGTGTAGAAACAGATGAGTCAGTTTAAAGAGGAGGAGCAAAAAAAAGAAAGACAGAAAATGCAACTTCTTACCCCTTCTGCGTGAAGTCGACGTTTTTCTCTGGCAGGACGGAGAGGATCTGGTTTAACACCTGATCGGGATTGGTCTGACTAGTTAGGGTGACGTTATATTGAGCCTTGAAGAAAATAAAAGTTATGGAAATTAAAATTTACCATCTGAATATTATCTTGTGGCATTTGCAGATGGTTGATGCAAACTTCTGCAGAGCTCTGCCACTTCTGTATACTGCTATTGTTTTGCATACCTTAATCTTCCTTGGCGTGTCTCGCAGAGCTCGTCTTTTGCTTGGGGTGAGCATCGTGATGACCTTGTCTAGGCCCCTTTCCAAGGAGCCAAACATCTTCCCTCCTCGCTTTTTCTTCCCACTGTCTCCTGAAGCAGCCATGTCCAAGGACCTGGACCTGGGCAGCAACCATGGGATCCCTTAACACCGACCCTCCACCTGTGTGAGTCTGTGTGTTTTTTAAGCTACAGTTACTGTGTGATGAACTCACCTTCGCTCTGGACTGAAGGCCAATACCTCCAGGTTTGCAGAATCATTCTCAGAAGCTCTATTCTTGTTCTGCTCCTTGGATGAAATCTCACAACCTATTGACAGCCAAAGACAATATGGCAAGCCGGGTAAATAAATTTCAAAGGCAAGCTATCCACCAGCATGGCCAGTCATTTTATAAGCTTAAGTAATTTACATGTGGAAAAAAAAACAACTAATTTTAGACTACTGTAAACCAGAAGCAAAACTCCTCTGTAATAAACCCAGGAAAAAAAAAAATCTTAAAGATGAATGAACAATGATTGGGAAAATGGTGACATAACCTTACTCATAAGGAAATGATTTCATTTTGGAAAATCAAATTTGGAACAAAACCACTTTTCTTTAATTATTAAAAAAACAATAATTATTCAATATTTTAAGCTTAGATAATAAACAGGGAGGTTGGCTAATAGGAACAATTATACCAGTTCAGTTACAGGACCTCCTGCAGAGTGCATTAGCCACTAAGGGAATCGTCCTTCTTTGATGCTTTGGGGAATTGTTCACCAATTTTTGTGATGTAATGTGAAGCAATTTTCTCAGAACAATTAAGCACGGTCTTAGAAAAGCATCCTCAGCTGTTCTTGAAAGAGTACACCAAGTGCTACGCTTCGTTTTCTCACATTTGTGACTGGTCATATGTAATAGTAAAGAGAAACGACTAAACAAAATAAGAAATATTCTAGTTAAAACAGCTAACGTTACAACAAAAAGTCAGTTTTTCCAGGATGTAACTCAAGGTAGTTGCATTTTTCTTACTACTATGGCCCCGTTTAAGAGGAAATAAACAGGATTTTAAAAACAATTGACCAAACACCTAATTTTCTTCTTTGCGCAAGTCCAAGTTAATAACTTGTGCCGTATAATAAAATGAAGTTGTGAGTTTTAATTTTTCACTCTTTCATGCAAACTTTAATAAAACTGTAGATAAAATGATCAGACATTGTGAAATAATGACGCTTAACGAAGTATTGGATTACATGTGAAAATGTTCAGGTGAAAACCTTTTACACTTATGGTTAAAAACTGTGTGGCTCTGATAACAAAGCCTAAAAATGAGCAACACGGAGCGCTGGGCTTTAGTGGCAAGAGAACACATGTCACTACAGTCCACGTGGGACAGTAAGCAAAGGGAGGAGACAGCTACACCTGTCACAGCACGCGCCTGGGGACGGACATACACAGACCACTGAGTGTGTGTGTGGACAAGGATGTCACCAGCAGCACGTCCACACTATGCCAGTAAAACAAGAGAGCGCAAAGAGTCGCAGCGAGCTGAGCACAGAGGATTTAACATCAGCTGGGTCAAGATGCAGCAAGTCAGCCGGCTGTTGGCCGAATTTCTGAAGAACTAATGAGGCTGGACGTCTGAGCAGAGAAGACACTGTGACAAATAATTAGGATTCTCCATTCATATTAGTGCCCTTCATTTACAGATAAGTGACAAATAATTAGCTTCCTGATAATAACCTCACCTTTGAGTTGACAGTGATAAGTGGATGTGTGGGTCCGTTTCTCAGTGGCCGTAATGACAGCTAAATTATTGAAATATGAGTGGCTTTTGAGTAAAAAAAAAAAAAAAAACAGGGCCAATAAATGATTTTATTACCAGAAGACAATTTACTTGCAAATGTGCAGCATGTGGTCGTGGCACTTGCGATTATGAGAGCAACGAGAGGCCGAGGGAATAGGATAAATGAAAGAGGGGGGATGTGGAGAGGGCAGTTCATTAATGTAAATTTAATCTAATGTGGAGTTTACTTCTTCAACCCCTTGTTAGGAGGAACAAACAATTACTGTACAAATACATTTTCTGAGGTTCTGTATTCAATTACTTTCGCTGGTTTACCAACAATAAAACTCCACTTGCCTTTAGGTGTGCCCACACCGGCTTTGGTGCCGTTGCAGTTTGTGTTCTGATTGGGTGTGTTCAGCACATTCTTGTTGGGTCGATTCTTCTTGCTGGACGCAGGGGTCCGGGGGGGAGGCAGAGCAAATACATCGACTCCTTTCTCGTCAGCAATGTTCTCCTTGTTCTCCTGATCCCGCTCCTTCCTCTCACGGTGTTGTGGCGTCACCGTGCTTCCTGCGGTCGGGGTGAACACATCTCTCTTTTCCGCTAACGGTGATGCGAGTTTCTTCAGAATCACAAACAGAATTTTTTTTTTTTTTTTGTGATGGCATGTTCATGTTAAGGAGTCAATATCTGAACTGTGGCGTCGTCTCATGGTGGCAGAAATGTGCTTTTTCCACATTTTGACACTATAGACCACTTTTTCATGGTATTAATACCAAGAAAATGTATTTCCACTGGAGACTTTTTCTGTTTTTGCTTTGAAAAAAATAAAAGAATAATAAAAACACACACTTTAAAAAGGTGATTATGCTTGAAAAAGGCTCCTGTGCTGACATATAGTTTTCGTGTACACTGTCCAATCACTTTTATGGAATAGAAGCAGCATTGGCCAATAACGGTGCATGGATTAGCCAGCGAGCCATTGGCTGTTTTACTGCTGTATTTTATGGGCTAACATCTTTACTGTCTGTGTGTTGATGCCACGCTTTCTTAAACTACTTAATAAAAAGTTTACAGTAGCAATAACAAAAATGATAACTGAGGTAACGGCCAGGTGTGTCATCATCTGAATTATACATAAAATATATATTTTCTTGCAGTTAAAGGACTGAATGCATTTGGACAGACTTCATGAGCCAAATACAATGGAAATTCCTCCTTCTCATTTTGTTCAGGTAAAGGCTGTGAGCTTTAGGATCTGACCCCAGCTGCAGGATTGGAAATTGCACAAGACCTGTGATTTCATAAACCTTGGAAGATGTGAATGACAAACTCATCAATGGAGTGGGGTTTGTGGCTGCACATTCATGGCTGCAGAAGGGTAAAGGCTCTTCTGCCACCTTTTACTAATCAGGTGTTTTATTGTGCATCTACTCCACTGCACATGTAAAGAAAACTAAAGATATCTCACTCATACCATATCTTTGTTTTCGTCTTGTCGACCTCTGCCTGCCTGCGTTTTGTGCTGTCGAACTGACACCCAGGGAGAATCATCAATATAGTCTGAGCAAAAGTCCAAAGACCCGATAATGACAGCGTCTTCGTCTTCACTGAAGTGAAGAGCTTCTCTTTTCTGAAAGCAGGGGGAAAAAATCCTTAGATTACATTTTTATTTTTGAATAATTAAGTAAATAAAATTAGGATTGTTTTAACTAAATATCCAACTTTGTGATGTTCTAAAAATAGCTGGTCGGGTCCGGCATGTTACCTGCAGTCCTTGGTGCAGAGGAGAGTCCTCACAGAGGCGCGCCTCAGGGCGAAGGCGAACAGGCTTCCCCTTCTGCTTCTTGGACAGCAGCAGCAGGTAGGTGGCTGTGACCTGATCGTACTTCCACTGTGGGAGGTCAAATCTATTAAGCTGCACATCTAAAGGAAGCTGCGAGAGTCTGTTTTCACACACTACATGAGCCGGCAACGCAATCATAAAGCAAACAAACAGCAACAAGCTGGGAGGCACAAGTATTAGTACACACACACACACACACCTCCTTCACCAGCGTCGCGGTGCTCTCTCGTGATCGCTTCATGTTTACCGCCATCTCAGTGATACAGTCCTCATCTATGTAGGCAACCTACAAAAAAAGAAAAAAAGAAAAAAAAGAAAATTAAACTCTGAATGGGGCAGCGCTTGGGTGAGAGACTACATGTTCTGAACCAAATTAAAAGTGTCCTCATTTAAAGTCTGCTTCATGAAAATCCGAGTTTGTAACAGAGATTTGCTGCTTTCTGGCTGCCTGTACCGGCTGTCTGCTGAGCCACTCTACGGGGCTGTTGTAGTCCTTCATCACCCAGGGATGATCCAGAAGCTGTCTGACAGTCAGGCGACGCTTGGGGTCCACCTAGAGGGCATGTGCAGAAACAACACCTCAGTAGGCAAAAACAAGCCCCTGGCCTAAAGGCTGCATGATGTTTTATGTGAACATGCGCATCTCTATTTTAAAATCATTAGTAACTTCACAGTGCCTTTCAAAAGTTGTCAAATCTTTCATTTTATTCACATCTTGTCACGTTATAACCATACACCTTAATGTTCTTCTATTGGTATTTTATGTGACAAGAAGAATTTATGCAGAAAATAACTGAAGAAAAATTATACATGATTTTTGATTTTTTTTTTTTTCCAATAAAAATCTGAAAAGTGTAACTTGCATTTGTATGCAGCCCCAGTGAGCAAAGCCTTTGTTGAGCCACATTTCACTGCAGTAAGACACTGTCTTGACACTGACATCATTTCCTCATTACTCTGTTCAAAACAGCTCAAGTTCAGTTCAAATTTGATGAGCAGAGTCTGTTAAAATCAGTTTATACAAGTAACTGGATTGACTGAGCCATTACATGTCATGTGCTCATGTAACCAACTCCAGTCCTCGCAGGCTGGTGTCCTTCAGCTTTTAGATGTTTCTCTGTTTTATAACTCTGAAGAACTTGGCTACACGCTGAAGACATAATTTAACCATTTTATTCATGCGTAGGACCAGCAAAACAACAAAAACAATATGTGCTGCTGGCTGATTTTTCTAGGCATAAGTTTCAAATTCACTTATTCTTTCCCTTTTCATCACTATTATGCACTCCTTTGCTTCAGAAATCTCAAAATATACTTGAGGTTTGTGCTTAAATGGGATAAACTGTGAAAAAGTTCAAGGGATCCACTTTTGTGTATGACAGACATGAGTTATGTGGCAACTCAACAAAACCAGAGGGCTAAATAATTTTAAGTTCTTTTGTTTATTCTACAAACACTAGAAAACCGTAGCTAAGAGAAAACAGAAAAATAAAAATAAAATCAAGTATGAAGCAGCCATAGAAAATACACACCTGCATCATTTGGTTGAGAAGGATGACGCTGCCTGGTGAGAGCCACTGTGGGTTGTCATATTTACCCCTCTGGAAAAAGAAGAATGAAAAGCTCAGGGTTAAAAGTTGCAATTAAAATTAACCTAATGGTTATAATTAAAATGTTGAGAATAAAATGGCTAATAAGGTTAAATGGCAGATAAATAACCACCACCTATTCAAATGCAAACAAGTTCTTTACTTTGAAAATCTAAAATGTGCTCCTTGATGCGTCTGTGTACAGATGGTGTGAAAATGAAGATAAAAAAATGGGAAAAACAATTTCCAGTGCAAATGTGTGTATGTTTCTCTGTTCTTTCAACAACACGGAAAGAAAGGACTATAGTGCAACAACTGTACGTCCCCATCTTGTTAAAACTGCAGCAATGATCTAATAGTTTATCTTGGTCTCGCTCCAACCTCTTCATAGACTCGGTTTCGTCTCGTTCGGGTCAGGTGGTCTCAACTGCAACGCTAGTCTTGTAGTAAATTAGACTGGAACTGCTTTATATTCAACAGAAATTGCACATCACATACCATAATCTTTCTGTAAAGGATCATGCAGTTGTCATCGTCAAAGGGAAGATATCCACAGAGAAGAGCAAACAGCAGCACTCCCATACTCCATACATCAGCCTGGACATTAGACATCACACAGCAGCATGTCAGCACCAAGTGTAACAGACAGGATTTCACAGCTCAGCTGCTATGAGTTATGCACCAGAAAATATGATCAGGACAAACATCAAAGAGTAGAACTGTGAAATCATTCTTACTGAGAGGAAGTCCAGCTGGGTCAAATGAATCTTACAAAAACCAAAGTTCAACATTTTAAAGTTAGAGCTTTGCATGCGTCTTACCTCTGAACCAATGTATGCTTTTCCCTGAATGAGCTCAGGAGCAGCATATGCAGGGCTCCCACAACATGTCATTAGCTCATAACCTAAACCCCCCTGAAAGAAAAACAAGATGTATAAATAAGAAAAAAAAAAAAAAAAAAAACAGATAGTGGCTATTGTTGCAAACTAGGAAAAACAAGATGCCATAGAATTAATAATAATCAGTAAAATTAATTTCTAATGGCCTTCATCACAAAGAATGATTCAGAGGATGCAGCAGCATATGCACCTTTGGTTTGGCACATAGGCCAAAGTCTATGAGTTTCAAGTTACGGTCTGCATCAATCAGCAAATTTTCCTACGGGAAAAAGAAACAACTTGATTTAGCTTTAGTTGCATTACTTCACATTCAGCTATGTAACCGCAGTTAGTACCGGTTTAAGGTCCCTATGAGCGTATCCTTGGCTGTGGACGTAGGCCATTGCTGAGACAATCTGTCTGAAGAACACCCTGGTCTCTTGCTCTGACAGTCGGTCCTTGGCTATGATGTAATCAAACAGCTCCCCACCAGGGCAGTACTGACCCAAGGCCCAACAAAAGAGATAGTTATATAAAAAACTCATGTCATAATCTCTACCATTTACAGTGAGTGTAAAGGTTGAGGGGAGTTACCTCAAGCACCATGAAGATCTGTGTTGAAGTTTCGATGACGTGGTAGAGTCTGCAGACATGTTGATGACTGAGGTTCTTCATGGCTGCTATCTCCACCTTCACACGTGGCAAGTCATCCTGAGCGGAACGATGATCATTTAGCTTTTTGGATGTATGAATTGGTTTTTCTTTACAGAACAACCAATAATATTTAATTTAGTATTGACTGTTAATTTTGCAAAAAGCTACAGTCTTGTGTAAAAGCCATGCTGACATTTGCACAACAAACTTGAAAGACATTTTTACTGTTGGCTCTCATTTTCTTTGACTCTGGCAGCAAAACTCTTTTTAGTATTACTGTTTTGTGTCTTAGTAACTTAAACCCTTAATATTAACACAATAATTAATTGCATGCAAGATCATACTATAGAACATAAAGAATAAACAACCAATTGATTTATGTGGTGTTAAAGAAGAAATTCTAACTAAATTAATTAACTTTGGAAAAAGTTTGGCTCTCTCTTCCTCTGGATCCCAGGTCCTCTCGGCGGGCCACGTGTGGCCACAAGGAAAACAACAATGCGTGTTGACGTCACAGAATTACAGAGTTTAATCCAATATAAGACAATGCATAAACTTACACCAGAAACTGCAGAACAACGGAGACATACATTCATTACCTGACAAATGAAAGAAGGAAAGAAAGAAAAGCAAAGACGTGCAAAGACATCTTTGGAGAGTTGCAAGAGCAAATCTAATATGTTACTTCTGTGTAGAAAGTTTTATCCTCTTGTATTTAATTTATTCAAATAAGGCGTACCTTTGCTCCTCCAACCAGGAGCTATCTCGGACCCTCTATCTGAAGCCTAAAACCCCTGCAGTGTTTACGGCCTCTCACAGATGAGTGTGAAAAGCCAGAACTTCCACTGTATTGTTTTCCCACAGACAAAAGGCAGTTTAAACGATCCTAGCAAACCATCCGCTGCAGCCACAGGCAAAACAAAGGTCAACAGGCCAGAATAAGTCACTGATTTAAAACCACAATTTAGGCCATTTAAATCAAGACATGCTCAGTTTTAAAACTAGCTTATTTTGAATTTATTTTCTTAACAGTGGAGGATCTCTCCACTTCAAACAAATGACTGGGCAATCCACTAAAATACATGTGACCTATCTAATTTAACACACGTGTCAAATAAAAGTTGTGTGTCCTTCCAACAAAGGAGGAACAACACGAAGCCAAACTGTTTCATGTATGTCACATTTAACGCTGTGCCAAAAGTGAACCTGCTAAGAATCACCATCATTATTACTATTGGCTCTCATTTTCTTTGTATTCATTAAGAAGGGAGAGCAGCATTATGTAGCCTCACTAGTGTGTTGTAAAAGTAATTTGCTGTTTTTTTAAGTGAACATTTTCGTACCAAATCCAAATTCATGTCTGGACAGTTTTAATGAAAATGTCTATTTGTGTCTCACCCCGAGATCTTTTTTATTCATGATCTTGATGGCAACCTTTTCTCCTGTCAGCAGATGTCGGCCCAGTTTAACTTTAGCAAAGCCGCCTGCAAAATAAACAAGGTTCAGAACCGCCACATTCGGGATGAATCGATACAAACATAAAACATTTTTAACATAGCACCTGAGCCGATTGTCTCATAGACCTCATAATATTTGTGGAGCTCTGCGGCTCCGCGGTCTTCCGTCTTCTCCACAGGCATCCTCCTTGTTCCAGCGACCTAAAAATAATCCTCACTGCGGAAACAGATTCACTTATCACCTCACCACCGACATCGACGTATAACACAAACCTTCAAACCACTTTTATTTTGGTTTTAACCTTCTTTTCTGTGCCAGCCAGCTAACGTTTTCTGGCTGCTAACTTGTGTTAGCACAACCAGAAAACTATTGTTGAAATGAAGTGAAGCTACAAGGTCATTCGGTACAGACGATTAACTCCTCTCTATACTTTAAAATTACCTTATGTTGATAGAAACAGACGTAAACCATAAAGATGAATGGTTGAAGAAACACTTACCTCAAGGATGTTTGGTTACAGGAGTTTGAATTTCGCCCGTCAATTGACGACATTTCCTGTTTCCGGTTTGTTCGCCCCCTCCCTTGTGGTAAAATGTGGTACTACACTAGAAAACAACATACAAGAAGCATGATTTAACTAAGATTCATCCACCAAAACCCCTTATAACATTTTTTGAAAGAAATGATTTAGCCTTTGAGCTTTGTAGTGGTTTCCAAAGAGAAAAAGTTTTTTTTTTTTTTTTAAAGCACTGATACATGGAGACATGCTTTTTAGACTTTCTCTACAGATCGAAGGAAACTAAGAAGAATCTGAAATGTTTTACTTCCTATTATAGCAAATGTATACAAATTTTATTTTATTTTATTTAAAAAGTGCATATTATAAAGTTACTATCAGCAGAACAGATTTGTTATCAAATTTGTGCCTGCTTTAAAGAACATTTTACAATTTCTACACTATATTGCAAAACAGATCAGGGACATAAATTCAAGCTGGTTGTAAAATTGGATTAAACAATAAAGGGAGCAACATCCATCCATCCATCCATTTTCTGAACACCCTTGTCCCTCAGTGGGGTTGGGAGGGGTGCTGGTGCCTATCTCCAGCTAACGTTCCGGGCGAGAGGCGGGGTACATCCTGGACAGGTCGCTAGTCTGTCGCAGGGCAACACAGACACACAACCATACGCACACACACACTAGGGAGCAACATATCAAAAACATTTATTTTAATAACTTCAAAAAGTGAAGTTTATATTAAAAATACATTGCAGAATAATTTTCATACTTTTATTTCTTTTCATTGTGATGATTGTGGCTTACAGTTAACAAAAACCCAAATTTCTTTCGCATTAACTATTGGATCAATGCTTTGAGGACTTGAGAAACCTCAGCTTTCATCCCATCTGCACTGTTGGTTCTGGTGTCTCTCATCCTGTCTGGACATTGCCCCATGGATTCTCTGCAGAGTTTTGGTTTTGGTACAGCCGGTTTGCTTACAAATCAAGCTCAGTGATTCCATGGTTGTTATTGGTAAACTAGTTTTGGCAATGTGGGAAGACATCATGTCCAATTGGATAATTAAATTACCATCTCTATAAAGCCAGTCAACAGTGAAGTGCATGGAAAACATCCTGTTAGATAGCTGCTCTGACTTTAGATTTAATACAGCAGATCAACACCAGGAGATAATTATAGTCTGCAAATTATCACTGGCTGTAGAAAGTGAACTTCAAGCAGCTTTGCATACTGCCCACTGAACAGCCAACATCTTGAGCAATAATCTTTTGTGGCTGATCATCCTTGTTAAGGAATTCATCGTCTATGCTGGCCAACAGTCATCAGTTTTCCCAATGATTATGTGTTGGCCATAGCATTTCTGCTTTCAAAGTTATGCTTATTAATCTCAATACAGTAATTTTCCAAGAATGTAACAAATGTTGGGTTTTCGTGAAAATTAAGTAAAATAAACACTTGAAATATATTACCGTTTCACTTTGTGAACTGCCTTTATTTTAATGAACTATATCAATGATATTGTGTGTCATTAAGTACAACTATGTTAGTTGTAAAACAAATGTTTGCCCAAACTGAAGGTTCAAAAATTTAAGCTACTGCCATAATTATCTGTAAACAACTTAAAAGTCAGCAGTGAAGTGAAAATATGCTTTAAATGTTCACATCTATTTGGTCAAGTGGATACAACACCAGGTCTGCATTCATTCAAGATAGTAAGATCATTGCTTTAATGGGTTGACAGCATGTAAAAGGCCATAATTCAATCACATTAACTTAAAGCACTGAAATGTGAAAAACAAAGACCAGTCCAAATTGCGTTCCATCTTTCCCCATATAAAATTAAAAGTAAAAGCACAGGGACCAGCACTCCCCCAAACACTTTCTCATATTAACATGGCTTTACATAAATGTTAGGAACGTTCTCCATGTGCTCTGAGGAACACTTGGGGAATTGCTCTATGAATGAAAGGCTGTACTGGTAGTGTCCATGCAAGAAGGCTATTGAGAATGTTAATAAAAATAATAAAATAAAAAGGTGAGCCTGGGCCTTTGGCATTAAGGGTTGCAGGGTCCACATTCACAAGAAAATATCTGTCTACGTTTGACCATCTTCTGACACCATTACCCCAAAAAACATTCAAGGCTCTTTCCATGCTGATTAACTCCTTTTATACATACAACAGAAATGACAGGTGCTTATGTATAAGATGGGTTTTTTTTGCTAATTATTCCTTGTGTTAGCTTTTTTTTTTTTTTTTTTGCTTTGTCCTTGGCTTAGGGTATGAGATAACTGGATGGTAACACCATCCTTACTAAAGGGTTCTGTAATAAAACCTCAATAAAAAAAAAAAGAAAAGGAGTTACAGTCCCCCACCCCAAAGAAAAGCTGCCCAAAACTGGACAAACACCACTTTTACATGTTAGTTCTGAAAATCTTATGACAAGTTACAATTTTCAACAAAATGTATCCGTCTACAACAAAAAATATACATTTCACTCCCCTTGAGATTTGTTCAGCTTATTATATGTAATAACTGGTCTGTTTTCTTTGTAGCATCGTACCCACATTCACGGACTTTGATATTGAAGAAGTACAAAGACAAATACAGTAGGATAAAATACAGTTAAAAAAATACAAAAAAGGATGTTTTTCTTAAATGATAATTTATCAGAGACAAACCCAGAAACTGATCCTTGACACATTTAAAAAAAAACAAACAAACTAGAGTTACCCCCTGAGGTCAAAAGATGAAACTATAGCCATGTCTCAAACCAGAGCTTACTACTAAATACTACACTACTTTATTTTTTTGTTTGTTTGTTTTTTTAAGTAGTGTGCTCTAAACTGGACGTCCTTTGTGACACATAATGTGCAGTAAGCAAGTGCACTAGTTTGGGCGTTACAACACACTAGCAAGATATTACATTAAGGAAAACATGAAGGCACCGTTATCTGAGGCACAAAACACCTCAAGAATCAAACAAGTATTGTGTCAAGGGAGGAAGATTTAGAAAAAAAAAAAGAAAAAAAAAGGAGAATTACAAGTTCAAAAGGTGATTTTGTTTTGACGAGTACAGTGCTTTGCTGAAGTACCCATTCTCACTGAACTATATCACATCTTGTACCACAACAGCAACCCACTTTGCATTTAATAGAATTTTATGTGATTGATCAACACAGTCATTTATAATTGTGGGATGGAAGAACAATGATGCACTGTTTTAAACGCCCTTAGATCCACAGGTTAGGTGAGAGAACCTGCTGACAGACACAACCATCAGCAATTCACAAATCTGTCCTGTGCGGAAAAGTAGCAAGAAGAAAAATATTTTTGAAATTAAAATAAAAATTCACACCACAGATTTTCATTTGCACAAACTTTTATAAACTATGTCCTAACTTCACATTATAAAATACTTTGTCTTGGTCTATAACACAAAAATCCCACTAAAATACAAGGATGTCTGCAGTTGTGATGTGAGAAAAATGTGAAACAGTTCAAGGGGTATAAATACCTCTCCAAGGCTCTGTTTGAGGCAGTGAATCGGATTAAGGCCAAATTACTCAAGAACGTCCAGTCTTAATGCATGTACAGCATATATCAGCAATATGATGTTAGAACCTGACTCAGAGATTTGCCAAAAAAGATGCGTTCAAAAACCAGAACTCTAGTTATTCTCAGTCTGGTTTGCTACATAGTCCTTCTCTCTCAAGGTTAAGTCAATTATATTCCGCTAGGCATTGTAAGCTTGTATTTCAGAGGATGTTATTATGCGCAATAAAATATACATGTATGTTAGAGGAATATATGTGGATTTCAGTCTATAAGATCTCAGGAAGGAAAACATCCAAGCATTCAGGGTGAAGACTTTGGCTTTAAAAAGTTAGTCTAAATATGCACAATAATAAAGCGCATATAAATCTTATGTCATCAAATAAAAAATGGATATGAAATAGTTGAATAAAATGGAAATGAACAAAATGGCTCGCAAATAGTCAGTCACAAAATGTCTCACCAAAAACCATTTCTTCTTAAATGAGCAAAAAACAAAAACAACAAAAAAAAATAAAACAAGAAATGTTTTCAAGTTTCACCTTTTCACACGTCGCATTTCATCTGTAACCAGACTTGTTTGAAAAGGAACAAGAATTATAAAAAGGAACTGATACTTGGATTCGGAGGGCTTGAAGGGGTAAAAGTTCAAGTTTATCATTCCTCATGTGCAAGTCAATATAAAAATGCTACAAGTCGTACAACGCTTTTGTCAACGTGGCGTGTGTAAGGGCAGGCCAAGCCCCCTCCCCTCTGTAGTTTGCTTAATAAAAAAAGGGGCTTGGTTATTGGCAGGCCAGCTTGCTTATCGCTGCTGCAGTGCATAGTCTCTCCTGCACTGCATTTTCTGCTCCGGCTCTTCAGCAGCATCTTGTGTGAGGGAAGAGCAACGGTTGGAGTCTCCATCGTCTCTCTCTCTTTTATGGTCAAAGGATGTCCTCCATCCTTTACTAAGAAATGCTGCTCCTCTCATATTTATTCCTATAACTTCCGTTTATGTTCAACTAACCATCCGTGCAAATGTGTCTCACTCGCTGTCTGTTTCTAATTCTGAGTCGGACCACTGCACTGGGCTCAGTCTCCCATGTCGCTGGGCGTACTCTATGACGGCAGTGTAGCAAAAATAGTACTGGTCCCAGGTCTGGATGCTGAAAGCCCTCTGCGTGCGCATCCTTCGCACCGTCTGATGAACGTTTACTGTGCCTACATCCTCCAGCTGTGACAGGCAGATGTCGAGTGTGCAGAATGTGCCTTACAAGGAAGGAAGGAAGGAAGGAAGAAGAGATAGATAACTGAGCAACACTCAATAGAATACAGAGGCAAATGCAAACACTTAAAACGTATAATAAATATAGATGTATTTTTTTACTTGAGCTGAACTTGCATCCAACATTTTAAAAACATGAAGTATGCAGACTTGAATGAAAATAAGGGAGTGTTAAAATTTAGCTGCATCACATAAAGCATCAACTCACCCAGTCATGTAAAATTCATCATGACATCAAATTCAATTTCCTGTTGCAAAGCTTACTGTAACTACAGGTGTTATCGGGTGAGTTGTTTACCTGTCCGGCCGATGCCAGCACTGCAATGCACGACCACCGGAGGGCCCCCTGGAGGGCCCCTCCAGCTGGACCCCAAGCTTTGCACTGCTGCCTTCCTTCTTTCAAGTACATGCTCACGAAAGTCCAACATAGCTGAAGCACTTTTAGGCACCCCAAAGTCTGGCCAGCTGACATAGAGGTAGTGACAAACTTCCCGTTTCTCTCCAGACTACAAACACATGTAAAAAAATATATATATAAAATTTTTTTTGAAATCTTACAAACTGGCTGTGCACACAAAAAATAATCTCACAGGCTCCCCCATAACTGAAATTGATGTTACTTTTTTACTTTTTTTTAAAAAATCTCTTATAAATCACACAGCTTTAAATTTATGCAAGCCTGTGTATGAACCTACCTGTGTGTTGTATAGTTCAAGATAGGAGAGCTTGAAGTCCTGAAACACCTGGATGTGTGTGTTTTTAACCATAAAGTATCCATGCTGTTCAGTTCTACCCTCCTCCAGCGGCCAGTACTGACCACATTTGACTCGTCCACGCTCTACAACCCTAAGAAAACCATGGTAAAGGCTTACTTAATATTTAGCCATCAATTCTGAGTTTCTATACATGTTGCAAAAATGTTTTAATGACAATCAAGACATCAGTAGATATTATGAAGTCTCACCTGGTGGTCATGACAATGATAAGTACCATCTGCTCCCATACCATTCGCCAGAAGTCAACAAATGTTTTTGGCAACGGACCTGAAGGACAGAAAGTCATAGTAATAAAAAGGCTTCATGTTGCTGAGGAATGAGCCCTGAAACCTGCAGCTCCAAACCCTTCAGTTGCTCTTTAGTCTTTACACAGTGGCTCTTAAGATGGATTAGAAAAGGAATGATTGTTTTTATATATGAAATAGAAAACAAATTTTAGAAGTTTAACTTCACAAATCACTGAATGCGTCTTTATCTGACAAACAGATGTCTACATTTCTCTGAATTAATAAACCCTATTTGAAACAATGTTTATGACCAATATTGATCAGGGCAACAGCATTTCTTATCTCACTTCGCTACAAACAGGAACTGCTCACATTTCTGGAAAGAGTTTTTAACCCTAAACTAGCGAGAGGAAAACAACAGAGCAGCTTGTAGTCACATACACGAGACGTAAACGGCAAGACGTGCATCTCTATTTGCAGTTCACAAGCGTCACACAAAAGGCAGGTAGTGTGTGCGTTCACCACGTGGCAGGTTTTAAAATACATCAAGACTAGTAGAGCCACGTTTTAAAGTTCCCTGTCCTCACCACTTTAACCAAAAAAATCATTTCACATTTATTTAAGTGAGTAATATCAAATGCAGTATAAAAAAATAAATAAATAAAAAAATAAAAAAAATCACTGTTTGTTTACCTGAGCAAAACATGAACCAAGTAAATTCAGAATCAAGACATGATGGGGAAAATTGTTCCTCTGTACCATTTAACTCTACTGTTCGTTTGAAACTGAAAACACTGAGTGTTAGTTTGCAACTGTGGTAAGTATTAAAACAGTAGTCAACTAAACAGATCTCAGGACCAACTTATTGGTCTACAGTTTTTGACCAAACTTGCATAAAGAAGAACAAAAAGAGATTTGAACCTTGAGTAGCGATGTAGGCATTGCTCCTCTTGTACCCATCCATAAAACTGGCATTTATGTAATCTGATGTCTGAAAAAAAACAAAAACAAAACAAAACAAAAGGCAGGTTCAGGTAACAGCCGAACATATCTTGGCAGGAGAACAGCAAAATATTATTAATGTTTAATATTATTATGAGCATTTTATAAATATTTTGTTATACAAAGTACACAAATGGGTTCATAGACGATGTGACGAACAGCTATAGTGGATTCTGATGAAAGGATTAATGTGGTTATATTGTAGTACAAAACCATAAATACCCCTTCTACTTTTCACATATTTTGTCAAGTTACAAAATCAGGTTTCAGTGCATTTCATTAGGATTTTATGTGACCAGACACCACAAAGTAGATTGTACTTGTGAAGCAGAAAAAGAATTATATATGGTTGCCAAATATAAAGAACTTGAAAAAGAGATGCATATTTGTATTTAGCTTAATTCTTGTATAAATCCCCAAATAAAATCCACTGTAAGCTTTGAACAGAGAACTATTTTAAGAAATTGAACGACTACAAACCAAAATAAGTATTACAAGAAAAGAGAATTAATCAGAGAAGAGGACCAGAGTAACTCTGGAGGAGCTGCAGAAATGTACAGCTGAGATGAGAGAAACTGTTGACAGTATTGCCATTAGCGGCTCACTAATGACAATGGCAATAATAAAGAAATTATTACCACCTTCCTAAAATAATGGCCTAATTTCTTTTGTCTTTTGTTTTTTTTTTTCTCCAAAAGTGATTTCTGCAGGAGAATCTAAGACAGAGCTTCAAAACATCGTTTGGATAAAAGCATGTCTGTGCATCAGACTAATCTGATCAATGTCAAAGCAAAAACCTATGGCAAAAACTTATCTCTACAAACACTCCATCCATTCTGGCTGAACTTTAAATATTTTGCAATGGTAAATGGGCAGGAATGTCACTTTATAAAAGAGCAAAGCTGGAAGAGATAGCCAAAAATATAACAGATATAATTCCAGGCAATATGTGCTTTTCAGAGTATCATGTTATATAAAAAATTAAATAATACATTAAAGTTTGTGGTGGTAATCTGACAAAATGTGAGAGGGGCAAAAATACTTTGAAAAGCAACAGAAAACAGAGTTTTAAATATCTGCAGATTTTGTCAAGAGAGTCTTAATTAATTCACATGTATTCATCTGAAAACAAAAGAAACAATTAGGCCAGCGATAACAGAAAGGGATACGATTATTACCTCATCTTCATCATCACAGAGTTGACAGAGTCTGACCCGTGACTGGTCCAGGCACAGAACATCACTGTACCGGTTTTTAATCTGATTTGACATTTTCCTGTAAAGACAGTTAGGAGTTCAGTCTGAGGTCATATGGACCGGTGTGAATCTTCCTGTCTGGACAGTTTTCCTAAGTGATATTGCCATTAGACACAGTGAAACAGACTGAGACTTACTTGGAATAGTCGAAGGTGCCGGCTGGAGGCTCCTTGCGTATGTCCTCGTACTCCTGGTAAATCCCTTTCTTCTTCTTCCTCTTGACGTACTCCACCAGCTGATGGACTGTCATTCCTCCCTGGTCCGGCATGTGAACCGATACCTCAGTGTAACGATTCTCATCGTCATCCGGACCCCATGACGAAGACAGGGGTGGGGACTGCGATGCAGGCTGGTTGGGTGGGCGGGGCAGAGCTTTCTGAGGCAGCGGAGGAACCCCTTCCCGTTCTTCGTCCTCATCCTCCTCCTTCACAGCTTCGTTCTGAACCCGGCTGGCGGGGTTTGTTGTGATACCAGCAGCTGGGTCGTCATCGGCTTTCTGTGACAACGGTGTGTTGGGGGGAGTGTCTGACTGAGTAGGGGCTCGGCAGCCACGACCGTTCACGTTTGAGTTGGGACCAACGCCTGTGTTGGCTCCGCTCAAGGCCGTACCATTCCAGTGCTGGTGGTTCCCCTGCGACTTGTCTGCACTGGAGTTGGAGCCCTGTTGGTACTGGCCTGGGCCTTGAGTCCTGCCCTCCACACCGACAATGTGGTTCTGAGGGTTAGCATTGTTGTCATCGTAGCAGTTGGCGTTAGCTCGCTCAGTACCCTGGAGGGTGTGGGAAGGCACTGTACCGATGCTTGCGTTGCTATTGTCCAAGCTGTAGGAGCGCAACAGGCTTCCCACACAGTCATGTGTGTCGTGTTCCTGTGTGTCACCCGGGGCGGTGTTGGACTGCATGTTAACACAGGACTGGATCCAGGCCACGTGGCTGTACTGGGATGTCCCACCAAGATGCTCAGGGAGGGAGGAGACTGGAATATGACTGACCAACTCGTGAGCTCTCACTGTAGATACCTGGGAGGAAGAAAAATACTTTATAAAAGACTATTACCTGACTTAATAAATGTCCACCCGGGAAATTTTATGCACACACCCTTTCCCTTAGCTTTTCTCTGACAAAAAGTCGAAGAACTGCAAATGGCGCTCGGAACCAAAGTGGGGAGGACACAATGAAGACGCATTTTAATCGGGCAGGAAACGCCCCCTGAGGAATGGAAGGAGACGCACAAAATAAAACGAGCTCTTCATTACAGAAAACACACAAATGTATAAATGAATATGTATATTTACCTTGAGCAAATTCAGAATCTTGACACAGAGCTCGTAGTCAAAATTTCCATAACTTGAGTTTGTCATGTCATAAATAAATATGAGTCCGTCTCTTTGAGTTTCCAAACTGCAAATAAAAGAACAAGATGGTCACATTAAAAAAAAGAGCAAGATCGAAAAGATCAACTCGACATGACTGAAAAAAAATGATGTAATTCTGTTAAGATTTTGCTGTTTAGCTTCAAATGAATTACACGTGTTTATTGCACCTTGCAAAAGTATTCATCACCCATTATCCCCATTATCACTGTACACAAACTTCAATTTATTTTTATGTCATTTTGTGAAATGGACCAACACAAAGTATCACATAACTCCAGTAGAAGCAAAAAGATATGGTATGCATTTATACCCAGCTCTTTAGCCTGATACTCCTAGAAAACTATTTGGCAGGATACAGTGTAGCAGTGAGCAGGCGGTCAATATATTAAGGGAATAGCTTTTAGGTGTACTTGCAACAAACTGCATTTAGAAGTCATTTAATCAGTCAAACAGAGATGCATGTTATTTAATCTGGGCATATACAAAGATCACCTAAGAACAGCATAGAACTGAAGTAGTTTAATTTTAAATGTTGTTTCCAAGCAATCATAAAAACAACAGAATAATGACTAAAAGAAAAAAAAAGATTTTTTTTCTTTAAATTACTGTTTTAGCATATTCTGATTAACATCTATGCTTTTATTTTATAATACTTAATGACCGGTTGTTGCTTCTACCTCCTTTGCCACTGTATCAACATGCTTCATGAGATCATGTTTGGAAAAGTGAAAGATGGCAGAAAGAAGATTGGAAACAGCTTCTTACTGGCATTAATGAACAGACTCCTGGTCGGTAAAAGTATCCTATGGTCAACACCACAATTTAGCAAAACTGCAATGTTTTGAATTAGCAGTGAAATGAACTGTTCACAAAGAGACGGCAGTAAAAAGCCTGTTAGAGGCCACAAAAGACTTGACAGTAGAAGTTCATCTTTCAGCAGGACAATGACCCTCAACATACAGCCAGAGCTACGTAGATTTACATCAAAGCATATCCATGTGTTACAAATACACAACAGAAACCCATAAAGCCAATTCAGAATCTGAGGCATGACCTGAAAATTGATATTCACACTCACTCAGCCTCCACTCTGACTGAAGTTAAGCTATTTTACTAAGACAAATTTGCAAAAATGTCAAAAATGCCTGCATTTAGTTTTTCTTATGCATTATTAGATACTTTTAGTATGTTAAAAATATTTAACAGCATCATAAACAAAAATTTTAATACCTTATAAATTAAGTAACTGACAACAAAAAAAATGAAAGAGCATCACAGAAAACTGAAGATCGATACCTCACCTCTCTATGGCTTTATCCAGCTGATAGATGATGGCCTGCAGAACAGCTTTGTGGGTGGTGACGTCTGGCCGATGGAGGCGAGCAGTGAAGAGTGCCAGGGCAGCACCATTAGCATCTCGGCCAGGCTGGTGTGATCCACCAACAGGTCATTAAAAAAAAAAGAAAAATCCAAACAAAAACAATGCACATTAAATAAAATGTTGCTATTGCTCTACACATGTTAATCAGTCAGGTCTGCAGAGAACATCGTAATAAAAGTCCTCTAAAAGCTTGTTCTTCTCCTTTAGACTGGTGTACAACTGCAAGACACGCGTTGTTCCTTTGTATTATGCTCCAAGAACTGCATTAGTACTAACCAGGACTGTAAATTTGCCACTCAGCAGCTCAGAGCGGAGGGGCTCCTCGTCAGGGTTTATATTGATGATACCCTCTTTGATCCGGGTATTCTAATCAAAACAAAGGACAGACCGAGAGGAATCATTATCATCCTTGTATTTTTTTTACAGCAGTTTTTTTTAAAAGCTCTAGAAATGCAGGTAAAGATGTGTTGAACAACAGAAGATTAAAACATGAAAAAAAGACGTACTCCAGAAAATTATAGAGGAAGAAATGAGGGACTCAATAGGGAGATCGTAAATATTTAAAGGCAAGCAAACGCTATTCACAGCACAAACACTACAATGCTATTAATAGGTCTGCTGCCACATATCAGACTCAAACTAACAGTGCAGCAGACGCACATTTTCCTTGTCATAGGAAAGGATTTTCTGTGGTTGCAAACATTTTGATTGCTTTCTGTAAAAAAAAAAATAAAAAAAGGAACACAGATGTAGAAAAATGTGATTGTTGTGCAAATGGTCCTCTGCGCATCAGAGGGAATTATATCAGCAGGTCATTAAAAAAAAAAAAAAAAAAAGAAAAATCCAAACAAAAACAATGTCTGAGACTGGACATCTATGGACTGAATGACATAGCACTTTGGCATTTAAAAGACAGCATCTGCATGTAGTTAGGGTTTCACAGAAAAGATTAACGAACTTCCCACAGTGGAGGTTTAAGAAAGTGTGCAGAAACTAATGGAAGAAGAAGGAAAAGGACTAACTATAGTAACCAAATTATTCATGGACCGATTTGGGGCAAAACCACAGATTTAAAGAATGGGGCCAAAAGTTGGTGCATAGGAGGAAAATAAATATTTATATTCATCTGCAGAAAGCCTCACATCTATGCAGTTTGACCCGATTAAAACTAGATTGCTTAGTGCAGTTCATGGGTACAAGGCCAATCAGTGTCTAAAATGACAAACTATGGTTTGTTGGAGCACAGGCCATTCCTTCCATAACTCACTATAACCTCACTATACAACGCTAGTTGTGGCTGAAATGAACTAGAACTGAAATAGATCAACAGTTTCTCAGTATGTAATCAAAAACAAAATTTATACAATCTTTAATGACAAAAAAAGTTCTGATCTAACAGCAGTACACATCAGTATTTCACCATAACATGCCATCTGTTCCAACACTGACAAATATTTTGCTGAATTGATTTTAACACTTATTGCAGTTAGAAAGAGTAGGATTTGTTGTTGTTGAGAAAATAGGACACCGTGAATGGAGATATTTTTAAAACATAGCTTCTGTAGGACTTAATAAGAAAGTACAAGTAAGTAAAAAAACAGGGAAAGAAACAAAGCATACCTTATATGCTTGGAATAGATCGATGGCCCTGGAGACGTCAAACTTGCGGGCCATAAGAAACTTAACAGCTGTAGGTTGGGAGACAAGCCCAGCGCTGTGGGGGAGCTCCCTGCTCCTCACTTCTCTCAGGAACTCCTCCACAGCCTGACAAACAAAAAGAGATCAACTATCTGATAGAAGACATCATCAATGGAGGCAACATTATCCATTAGGTTTGGGAATAAATTAAAGATATCAATTGAAGCAAAGCTGGAGGAAGCAAACAGAGAAAAATAAAGGATGAAATCTAATGGGTGGCAAACAGATCAGCCTTCTATATCTCGAGCTAAAGTAACGTGTATGATACAGACAGCAGCTTGTATGAATGAAAACACTCAGTTTGCCATTTATAGAGTAGGATGTATTGATCCTTCAGATGTGAAGGCAGAAAGAATTGCACTGAATACATTTTTTTTCACATGCAAAACAAATACAGAATGCCTTCTTAAACCCATTGCATACTGATGGGTTTAAGACACACATTCCAGACATTCTTGTCTTGTCAAGTTTAACTCTGAATTCAGGATGAAAAGATAGTTACTCCAAAAGATTATACTGCAAAAAAACAAAACTAACACAGTAGCAGACATTCAACATTTGATGAATACTCAAAGCGAAAAAAAAAACAAAAACAAACAAACAAAAAAAAAAACAGTATTGGCAGACCACCAACTGGCTCAGATTTAGCCCCGACAACAAGTAGCAGGCTTTACCTAAAAACACATTTTTAAAAATGATGTGCACGTTTAATGGTGCAAATTTAATTGTGGAGTGAAGCTCCCATCCTGCCTACTGATTATTCAAAAAAGGACAGTGGTTGACTTTTAGACCTTTGCCAAGGTAGATAAGATTAGCTTCACATGCAAGTATCAGCTGCTCACCAGTGTCCCAAAGTTAAGGAACTCGGGGCAGATTTATCGGTGCGCCCATATTTAAAATGCTACTATTAATGTCTATTCATTCTAAAACAAACCCATTCTAATTTGCATTTTGTGGCCTCTGGATGCTGGAAAGAAGATAAAAAGACTATATAATGTGTGTGTGTGTGTGTGTGTGTGTGTGTGTGTGTACAAGTATAATTTCAAACAGAGTTCCAGGTTATTTTGATGTCGGTGTTAACTTTCTTCATCCAATTGTTATTTGTGAACAAAAAAAAAAAAAAAGACAGACAACGAAAACCAGCAAGCATGCAACTGGAAATTATTGAAGTCTCTTAAACTTCTACAGTACCCATAGGCTGTCAACAACAACAAAAAACACTATAAATATATTTATGCTCAACTTTATGAAAAAATTAAGGCCATTCAAGAGCAAACTATTTAAAACTAAATAATGTATTTATTATTTCATTAGTTGGACAAAAAGGTAAGTATTCCCTGAAAATGTATACAGATGTAATTACTAAACCATGTCTTTAGAGTGAGTGCGGACCTGCTCAAAATGTTTAGTAGGAAGATCTCCCTGTGCCATATTCCTTTTCAGATGTAAAACATTTTGAGAGTCTTCTCTAGTTGTCAGTTTAAGAAGCTGTTTGAATACAGGACTATGAGCCACACATAAAGCCAGCTTTGGGGCCTCGCTGCTTGTGCCCACTAGCACAAGCTGCGATATTCTTCAGCTTTCTGAAAGAATAGCCATTATCAGAGTTGTAAAAGAGCTAACCTATATAACTTCCTACTGTGAACATCAGTATTAGAATGCTCTCCAACATTCACAGGACGATCAAAGAGGGCAACAAGTCATATGCACTCCATGAATAGCTCAGCTGTCATTAAGCGAATTCATGCCACAGGTAATGAGAGATGCTGCTACTCATAAAAACGTTATCTGCAGATCTGGGAAGCTTTCGGGAGAGCGAGCGTCAAGTAGTATAGATGACGAGCAAAGCAAGCAATCATAAAACAAAACTGCTGTCTCAAACGCAACGTGACTTCTGATATGCGGCGTCAATGTCAAAACCAAGAACTTTAATAGAAAGCGACAGCAACAACAACTCTAGGAACCCGAGTATCATTTCGGCGAATTCATGATAGTACATCCGACAGACAGACCGCCGCTTGTTAAGGTGGATTTCGGTCTATTTCTAGTCTGACTCTGTGTAGAATTAAAGTAAAACTAACACGAATGTATAATTCCCAATTGTAGAATTTAGCCCTTGGAAATGTTTAAACTCCACCAAAGCAGCAGTTGAGGTGATTCCAGGCAAGTCAACAATAGCTGTTAGCATTAGCTAATGGCTAGGTTACATGTGGTAGCTGGATCTCTAACGTTAACCAACAAAAACACCCATACACAAGTCCAGAGATAATGGTACAAGCCTAACTGTTACCTTAGTATACACATCTCGAACACGTGTATTTGGGCCACGCTAGTTTGGGTTTTTAAGCAACTGACACAGTGCCGGTTAATTTCTCCCCTTTACTACAAAACGCCATCGGGCTAACACACATGCTAACTCCTGTCAGTCACACGGGAGTCAGTAGTCTAGAAGAGCGAGCGAACGAACGGCCCACGGCTGTTTACCTCACTATTATTCCTTTAACCACTGATTTTATAAAATATATTCTTAAATGAGGTCAGCCATAGATTGAACGGATGATGACATGTATACACAACGAAAATTAGAAGGGAGCGAAGGGAAAAAATCGCGAAGAAAGCCTTACCAGCTGCTCCTGAGTTGTCAAGGCTTCCGCCATCTTGAAGCCTCCGCAACGTCGCAGCGGGCGCGCCCACTGGACGCTCGTTCACGCCCAGAGTAAGACGAACGAGGCTCCGCCTGGACTGTGTGGATTACTGGCAGCCTGTTTAATGGACCGCTCCAGTCTGCCCATTTTCCAACAGAGCACTGAGTCGATTAGAAGTTATGAAAAACAGCGAGACACAAATAATATCTTGTATTGACTTCTATGAAGCAACTCGACAGTGTTGCTTCATAGAATTAACACTGTAAGTAGTTCAAATAGTTCCCAGAATCAGAATGTCAGAACATACCCTCTTATAGGTCGTTGCGAAAAATGATGTTTTTAAATCCCAAAAAAAAAAAATCTACAAATTTCTTACAAATTGAAATTAAATGTTGTAGTGCATTCAATGAGTCGTCCACAGTAATCATGACTGTGGGGGGTGTAGCAGTCGGTCTTGCAACAAATCAGAAGATATGACAGAAGACTTTACAGCCTCATGATAATCATGATATGCTAACAGCTCAATAATCTGTCAGCAGAGATGGTATTCCACAGTAATATGTCCTAGATAACACCATCAGTTATTAACTGCTAATCCACCTCATTTGCTTTTGCTGCTCTGACTGGCCTTAAGTTTAGAAAGTCAGGCTTAGATGATTAAAACTTCCTCCTTCTCTCTCTCTCTGCTCTCTGGTCCTACCCTGCATTAGCATAATACAATCATAATATAATATGATATGATACAATTTAATATAATATAATATAATATAATATAATCTATCAATTGTAAAGTATTAATTTCTTTTAATACTGCGGTTGAGTTTGTAACACTTGGTACCTATATTATCCGTATTTATTATATTGACACATATGCGTTATTGTTAATATCCATAAAAAGCAGGACTTTTTATGTATACGGAACCTTTGCAAAGAGCAGCCAAGATTCAGTCGGACAGGTTTAATAGAGCACAGGGGTGGGACTCCGGCGGTATTTTTGATTCAATGTTTGTTTAGCTTTGCCTGGCGGAGCGTTTATACTTAGCAACCAAAACAAACGAGACTTGTTGTTGTCTCTTTCAACAACATGAGTTACAGTTTATAATTCAATGTAAAGAGCTGCAGAGCTTCTTGTCAGGTCAGTTATTCTGAAGTTAGATAAACTTCAGAATGACCTCGGGTGCTCTGAAAAAGAAAAGTTACCTGGGACAGCACCAGATCAAGAAGAAGACGAGGTACGTGCAGATCGCCGAAATCTTGAGTCCTGATCGTTATTGATGCCTGAAAACAGCCAATAGTTTGATATCTGATTATGTCTGTTAAGATGAACTTATTATGAACACAGGATTCTAGGCAAAAATGAGCCACCGGACGGAGAAATGCTGTTGCAGACAACATTAGGGAAAACAAATGGACCTATAAGCATAAATAAATATAGCCTGATGGTAAGTGATATTGCCTTATTTTATCTCCCATTCCTTTATGTGCTTATGGTAAACCAGACGAGGAAGACATAACATTTCTTTTTATCAGGGTGGAGCAGTTCCTCTTCCATTGGGCGATTCCACTTTAGCTCTTGATGAAGAAATGCTACAGGTTATGGATGCTGTTGATCTTTCTAAGGGTGAAGTTAGAAGGGATGTTAAGGAAAAACAAATTTCAGCTCCATTTCCTCCTCCACGACCCACTACACAGAACGCACTCAGCAAAATGGAGAGAAACTCTGGAATGATGAAGGACTGGGAATCTATTCCTTACACAAATGGGGGGGATGATCCTCAGCAGAGAGGCTGTGGATCTAGAGGGGATTCTAACAGACCAGGATGGAGCGCCGACTGCAAAGACCTGGCTCAGAAGCTTCTTTTCAGTGAGGACTCTGGTGAAGTGGACCATCCTCAGAGAGACCAGCAGAATAACCATTCAGATAATCTCTCTGCCTCCGTCTGCACTCTGCCTTGTGTAGAAACAAATAACAGTCGAAAAGCAGAGGGCTCCGGCAAGTAAGTCTTAGCTGAGGTATACCATTCTGCTTCATGTTTATTTTTGACGTCTCACTGACATTTCCTACTCTCCATGCTTAAATATAGGCAGAAACTCAAAAGAAGGAACTCTCCTCCCAGTGATAAGAAAGCTATCTCGAGTGAGCACATCAGTCCACCTCTGGATGTATCTACAAAATATATTTTATTCAGTCCTACACGCCTCGCAGCAGCCAGGCGAAGGGCCAAACTTCAGCCGTCGTTACAGAATCAGTCTGCATCTGTACTCACAGTGCCCAGTGGCCTGGAGCTCAGCATGCTGAGTGACACACTTCCTCCACCAGGTACAGTGAGTGTTGAATTCTATGTTTTACTTACTGTAATTCTTTTTTTTTTTTTTTTACATTGAACAAGGCTATTTTAATCATTAAAATGCAGAAAAATGAATGAGAGACACTGTGCTACAATGCAGTGCATTGAAAAAGCATTCACTTAAATTTTTCCACATTTTGTCACATTACATCTGCACACTTCATAAATGTATATATTTGTCAGGTAGAGAATGAGAAGCTGACCAGATCAGATGTGAAGACAGTTGGAGCAAAACTACAGGAGAATAATATAAGAAAACCTGTTAGAGGCTGCATGAAAATGGATTAGATGTTCACTTTTTGTTAGAATAACAACCACAAGTATACAACCAGAGATACTTGGTTAAAGCATAGATATATGTGAGAATGATCCAGTCAAAGTCCAGATTTAATTCCAGGTGAGAGTCTGAGTTTGTTGAACCCAAAACTGAAAGTATTGTTGGGTTTGTCATTTTAATTTCTCCCTACTGTTTATGAGAACAATAGTAATTCTGAATATCTTTAAATATATGAATAATAGTTAATGTGTGCTGCGTAGTAATAAAATTGAAATATGGGTAAGGAATTTTGTGTCCTGAACTTGCCTAGTGAACAACTGCAAAGTTTCTTTTGTCAGCTGTTTTATTGGGTTTTCTTTGTTTTTTTAGAGCGGTATTTGTGATTTTTTTTTAAATTTATTTTGACTACAGTGATGTTCTGTCACAGCCAATCTATTGACAAAAATGATCAAATGTCAATTATCAAATACTTTTTTTTTTATCACTTCTTTTGGTATCACAACAAATACCTTAAATTTACTGTAGTTGTAATATGACGATATGTGAAAAAGTTTAAAGTATATGAATTCAAGGCACTTCATGTTGCCACATGTTGACCAAAAATACAAATTAAGACAGTCTTGAAGCAGATTCTGTTGACAGACAGACCAAATCACCTCTGAAACTTTATTTAAGTGAACCAAAAAAACTGGAGAACTCTGTAAATCAGGAGCTTTTAGAGAAGAGGACCACTTTACAAACAAAATCTTTAAAACCTCTTTGAAAAGTATACATTTCTATCATGCCGTGACAGTTGTGAACTCCGCCGCAGGCGTGGCCTTGCGTGCTCCTGAGCAGCAGGCTGAAAAGCTGCTGTTATCCAGCTGGGGCTTACCAAAGCCTGTCCTAGAGCGCTACCAGAAACACGGAGTCACTCAGATGTTTGAATGGCAGGCACAGTGCCTCACTGTTGGACAGGTTTTGCATGGAGGGAACCTTGTGTACTCTGGTGAGGGCAGCAATATTTATCTGCAGTGTAGCGCCCAGAACAGGGCACTTTTCTCATTTTATTTCACAATGTGTTTTCAATTTAAGCCCCCACTAGTGCTGGCAAAACTCTGGTTTCGGAGCTGCTGATCCTGAAGCGCGTGCTGGAGACCAAAAGAAAAGCACTTTTCATTGTGCCATTTGTGTCTGTGGCCAAAGAAAAGATGCACTACCTTCAGGTGATGGAGAGGGGAAAAAATTTGTGCATATTATTTTTATATTCAGCATGTTTTCGGATCTAATTCTTTTTTTTTGTTCCTGTTACTCTGCAGAGCGTGTTTGAAGAGGCTGGGATTCGTGTGGAGGGCTACATGGGGAGTACTTCGGCTGCAGGAGGGTTCACCACGTTGGATGTGGCTGTTTGCACCATAGAAAAAGCCAATTCTTTAATTAACAGACTGATCGAAGAAAATAGCATGGGTCTACTAGGTAATATATCTGTCATGGATCGTTTCGAATGGTTAAAAGTCAAGAAAACTGCAGCATTTGACCTTTCTTACTTAGATTACTTTCACATGTTGAATTAGGCACATTTTTTTCTGCTTTACAGTGTATAAAGACATAAGAACTCATATATTTAATAAAAAAAAGTTACATGATGAAATAAAGTACAAAGCTTTCTTTTTGCAGGTCTTATTGTATGTATTCATCATCACTGCCTCATAAAAATGATATATTGAATGATTTTTATTTTGCAAGGCATGGTGGTGGTTGATGAGTTACATATGGTTGGAGATTCTGGAAGGGGATACCTACTGGAACTGCTCTTAACCAAGATCCGCTACATCGCACAGAAGCAGAACACATCAGGGTCTGTGTCTCCCAATTCATCTTTTCAGCATCTCTTTATGTGGAGTTTGTAAAACTTTAATGCTAACCAAGCCTACAGGTCTCTTTCAGAGAGCGTACAGATCATCGGTATGAGCGCCACTTTGCCAAATCTCTCTCTGCTGGCTAGCTGGTTGAGTGCAGATTTATACCAAACAGATTACAGGCCCGTACCCCTGCAGGAACATCTCAAAGTGGGATGCAACATATACGACAAGAGCCTTTCCGTGGTTCGACAGTTTGCCCCTGCTCTCAGTATTAAGGTAACCTGGGTGGGATGGACGACACAGTAGAATGTTTTGAGTCATTTTTCATTCAGCCTTTTTCAGAACGATGGTCCTTTGACCCTTTTCCTCGATGCAAAGCTAGCTTCTACTGAATGATGTGCACCTACTCACATTACATCTTTGTAACCAGTCACAATTATAATTTAATATGACTCTTCTGCAGGCATTTAATTTTTTAACTATTACAGTTGCAAGAAATGTTAAAAAACAGTTTTATTCACATTGAATTTTATGACTAAGTTTCAATTCAACTGATGATATGCTAGAGCACTACTAAGATTAAGGCTTTATTTACAGTTTGCAATCAAATCAAAATTTGTATGATCTATATAATATGTCATGATACATCCCAATTGTTTTAGTAATAGCATTATTTGGTTGTTTTTGACTAGCCATTACAAACCTGTGCACGTATGCCTCTGTTAAAGGGTGATGACGATCATATTGTGAGCTTGTGTTATGAAACTGTGAAAGAAGGCCACTCGGTGCTGCTGTTCTGTCCCTCAAAGAACTGGTGTGAAAAGCTGGCTGATACCATCGCCAGAGCATTCTTTAACCTCAGACATGCAGGTATGATTTAAAAATACAATAACTATAACACTATATTACCAGTTACTTTGAGTTTTTTTTTTTTAGATGTGTTTAAGTTGTAGTGTGGATGCTTAACCCATTTTTTAAATTTGAGTTTGGTGTCCTAGTCAAGTGACAAGTGTCAATATTTCTGGGTGGTGTTTTCTTTCTTCCAGATCTTCAGGGAGAAGCCGTGCCTCAGCCTGTGCGTCTAGCTACAGAGGGCTTAGATGATGTGCTAGCTCAGCTGAGGCGAACTCCAGCTGGTCTTGATCCCATCCTGCAGTGCACTGTCCCGTGGGGGGTGGCCTTCCACCACGCCGGTGAACACTCAGTCCTTCATCAACGCTGAAATGTAGTCTGTCCAGTTTGTGGTTAAGAAAGTTTCTCTCTGCAGGGTTGACGTTTGATGAGCGGGATGTGCTGGAGGGAGCTTTTCGTCAGGGACTGATCAGAGTTCTGGCTGCCACCTCCACCCTTTCATCGGGAGTCAATCTTCCGGCTCGCAGGGTCATCATTCGAACTCCAACTTTTAACGGACGCTTGCTGGACCCGCTCACATACAAACAGATGGCTGGACGAGCAGGGAGAAAAGGAGTGGACACCACAGGTATGGCAACAGGGAGAAGTTCACTGTGCCTTGTAATTTGATGCTGTGGGGATTTGAAGTATCTTTAGTAGTAATGTTTCTGTTGTTTCCCTCTAGGTGAAAGTGTGCTTGTGTGTAAGCAGAACGAGCGTCAGAAGGGTATTAGTCTCCTTAAGGGAGTTCTTCAGCCAATCAGCAGCTGCCTGGTGAGACGGGAAGGCGAGGGTGTAACCACCAGCATGCTGAGAGCGATCCTGGAGGTAGGATTAATATTAATAAAGAAAACAATGGATGTCTCAAGCATTTTCTCCCCTTTGTGTAATAATACAACAAACTTGTGAAATTAATTTATCTTACGTTGCATTTCTCTTATTATTGTTGCATTATAACCACAATCTTCAGTGCATTTAATTTGGATTTTTATCTAACATATCAAGACAAAGTTATGGATATTGTAAAGTGAAAGGAGAGGGAAGCAGTGAGAAAGGTCTGTCTCTGCCAGCTATGCCCTGTGGGAAATGTTGTCCCATTATTTTAACAAAATTGCTTAAGCTGACTCAAATTGGCTGCAGAAAATCCATTTTTGACTCTTGTTGTAGGTTCAGTTAGATTTAGGTCTGGACTTTAACTAGACCACTCTCACAAATAAATATTATTTTATCTAAAATTATAGTTCTGGCTGTATGTTTAGTGTTGTGGAACCTCCACCTCAGTTTCAAGTCTTTCTACACACCTTAACTTTCTGATGCTTAGTATTAAAAATGTGGTGTTTATTTACACTTCACAATAATCCTCTGCTTTGTATTAATCTATTACATAATTTAAAAAAATACACTAAAACTTATGGTTGTAATGTGTAAAAAAAAAAATAACATTTACATTTCTTTGCTTAATATTTTGAAACCATCTTCTTTCAGATTATTGTCGGAGGTGTGGCCAGCTCTCCACAGGATGTGAGGTTGTACGCCTCATGCTCCCTTTTAGCTGCCAGCATGGAAAGTGACAACAAAACCGAATCTAATAAGCAGAACAGCAAAGGAGCAATTGAGGCTTGTGTTGAATGGCTGATGGGAAATGAATTTATTAGTATTCAAAAGGATGGGGAAGGTAATGCCAAGGTTGACTATTCTTATTAAATTTAGATTTATCCTTTACTTTACAAAATGTTTAGAAAACTTCCAGTAACCTTTAATTTACTCTAAAAAACTCAAATTTGAGTTGAAAGTATGAAATATATTCACATATTTTATCATCACAGGTTGAGCCTTATTGTTTTGAGTTTTCTTAGGTTTTCTGATTATTTTCATCGCTCTGCTTCTTCACCTCCAGATGAGCAGTATTGTCCAACCCAACTAGGGGCTGCCACTCTTTCTTCATCCCTCTCTCCTCCAGAGGCTTTGGGAATATTTGCAGATCTCCAACGGGCAATGAAGGGATTCGTACTCGAAAACGATTTGCACATTCTGTATCTGGTATGCATGAAATAACCTAGCAGTGAATAAATTAAATTCTGCTAATTGTAGTAAAATGTTAGTCTTATATTTCTTGCAAGGCAACAAAAAGCAGCTGTTTGTAAAGTCATAAAAGTCCCATTTCTAAATTTTCAGATTACTCCACTGTATGCAGAGTGGACTACAATAGATTGGTATCAGTTTTTCTGCCTGTGGGAGCAGATGCCTTCCTCGATGAAGAGAGTGGCGGAGCTGGTTGGTGTCCAGGAAGGTTTTCTTGCACGATCTGTCAGTGGCAAACTTATTGCCAAGACTGAAAAGCAGCTCAGACAGATGGCCATTCATAAACGGTAAAGCACCTATTCAAAAGCGGGTTTTGTAGAGAAGAGAAGTAAATGTAAGAATATTTATGATAAAATAAGGTTAATGGATGCTAACTTATAAAAATTCTACTGAACCTAACTTTCTGCTCTTTTCTCAGGTTTTTCACAACTCTTGTTCTCCAGGATCTGGTCAGCGAAATGCCTCTGGGAACTGTAGCTTCTAAGTATAACTGCAATCGAGGACAGCTGCAGTCTCTCCAGCAATCTGCTTCCACATATGCAGGTACATATTTGAGTGTTGTCATGTGCCTTTTGTAAAACTTATGATCTCTATGTAAATATAACACTTTAAACTCTACACAAAGGTTTAGTTTAGAGAGCAGCAACACGGATCAGAAACACATTTCCACATGTTCTACCTGGTGCCACAGCCAAATGTTTTGGGAAGTGACTTAAATGTTGTTTTGTGATCTTTTAATGACTTGCATTTGCAGATGCATGAGGTGCAGGTGAAACAGTATCTCTAAATGTTCAGTGTTCTTGTAGAAGTGTTTTCTTTGACAGTTTTCTTGACTGCAGCATCAATCTTGTTGAATTTCTGCTTTAAGTTGCTAAAAGGTTGTTTGTTTCTGCTTTTGCTTCTGATTTAAGAAGTAAATCAGCCCACAGTTTCCTAATGGACTGAGGAGATCCCTACTTATAGGGATTGTGTCATTTCAGCAACGACACAATTCAGAGCCCTTTACACAGTGAAAACATAAAGTGTAGCTCATCACTGTAGAGGGATTTGTTTTTCACTGTAGTATTCTTGGGCAGGTTTGGGAATAAACCCAGTCCCTTGATGAGAAGCAAACCCACCAGTTCATTGTGTGAATTTGTGGTAGTTATGATGATTTTCTGCTTACAGTTAATGAAAACTTTGAGACTGAAGATTAGAATAATCAGAACAGTAAATAAAATAACACTTTGTTTCATAATAAAGACTATTTTCAAAAGGTGCTTCATAATTTAACTCTGGACTATTCTAATGTATTGACAATGACTGTAACCACCTTTTGTGGTTTCTTGCTATGTCAAAACTGCCTGAACATTGAAAAACATTTATCTCAGTGTGAAACTCTCAGACCCGCTGTCGTCTTTCAGGAATGGTGACCGTGTTCTGCAAGCGTCTGGGCTGGCACAACATGGAGCTGCTGTTGTCTCAGTACCAGACGAGGCTGAGCTTTGGAGTCCAGAGAGAGCTCGTCGATCTGGTTCGGATTTCCCTTCTGAACGCAGCGCGAGCCAGAGCGCTCTACGCCCAGGGGCTCTGCACCGTAGCTGAAGTAGCTCGGGCCACAGTTCCTGACGTGGAGAAAGCGTTAAGGAACGCCGTCCCCTTCAAGAGGTAGACATGAACTGGATTATGTATTTTCGGTAAAAAAATTTTTAGAATGCTGGCATTTTTCCAAGAAGAACAAATGTAATTCTGTTGAGAAACCAATTAAATCTCAACACAAAATCTGTGAATTAGAATTTATTTTCTGAGAACAGACCAGTTTTACTTGATCCATCCCAAAACAAGCACCATCAGAGATTCAGAAAACATTATTAATCCCAGAGTCATAAAGTAAATCTAAGCACATAATAAAAAATAAAATAAACAAATTTATGTTTAATCTAACAATCATTAACAGTAAGCTTTAATTCATCAGTTCTAAGCGAGCGGTGGATGAGAGCGAGATGGAGGCGGCGGAGAGGCGGAACCTGCGCTGTGTGTGGGTCACCGGCGGACGGGCTCTGACAGAACAGGAAGCAGCTGCTGAGATCGTCTCTGAAGCGAGGCTCCTCCTTCAAGAGGACCTGGCTCAGCTCGGAGTTCACTGGGATCCATCAGTACTTCCTCCACAGTCCTCCTCTGGAAGTAGCTCTGACGATTACACCAGTGGGGATTCAGATGCTTCGTCTGCCTCTTATGTCAGTCCGCACCAATCACCAACAGATAGGACTAAAGAGCATGAAGCGAGAAAGCGCAGGGACAAGAGGAAAGTCAGTGAGAATCGTGGAGAGGAGGTTAGGAGAGAAGCAGAAATCGACAAAGGGACTGCTGATGGGAAAGACGTGTTAGAAAGAAAAACAATGAAGCAGGATGTAATGAAATCTGAATTGTGTGAAGTTCTAGTAGAAAGATCTGAGGAAAGAATTAAAGCAAAACCAAAGACATCAGGCCAAAATGATGCTGAACATGCAGAGGAAGAACAGGAAAACAAAGGGGAAATGTTGGAGAAAAACAAAACACAAGTAGAAGAGGTGAATAAAGGAAACAAACAAATTGGGGAAGCAAATCTTCCCCATTTAAATTCCCCTGCTCCTGAAAGGAGCCTAACACAAGAGCTGGCTGACATTATTCCCAGCCCTCTCCCTCAGCTGCCCACTCAGGTTCAGCCCCTATCCTCTCCAAACCCGGCCCCACGGTTCAGACCCCCGATTTCTCGCTTAGAGCCACAACAAAGCACAGCAAAAGCAGACTTTTCTTCATCCCCTCTGCAGCCAGGGAGACTAAAACACTCGATCGCATTAAGCAAAATCCTCCAATCAATACAAACTGATCGGGCTCTGCAGGATCAGTTGCAGCCTGCTGACAGGTTACACTCAAAAGCCCAAGACACAACGCCTGCAACCTCTCAAGAAAAGTCAGATGATATTTCTACTCCTACGCAAGCAGATTTGTCAACATCTTCTCCTGCCTCTGCTCCCCTGTTCACTCCCGAGGCCAAACGAAGAAGAACCGAATCCGGAGGGGTGGATACGTTTTCATCTCCTGAGCTGTACGCAGGCAGTAGGACTGATGAAGTGGGGCAGGATGGTGTGGAAGAAGAAAGTTTCAGCAAAAGCTTTGACTTGGACACTCAGACAGAAAGAATTATAGTTCAACATGAGTTCAGTGGCACAGCTGCAGAAAGAGATGAGGGAGTAGAACCGCTGAAGGTACAACAGGAGGATTCAGTAGCGGGAGATGAACATGACAAAAGAAATGAAGCTGAAGGCCTTCAGACAGTGTCTCCCAGATTCAATATTTCTGTGACAGAGAGCCAACTGGAGCTCATCCTTAACACAAACCACAAAGTAAGTAATGACATCATCTCCAGTGACCTGCAGAAGTATTCACACCACTTCAACTTTTTTTATTTTAAATGTTTTATTATGCACTAGAAGTCTAAATCACCAGCTTTATTATGATACAATATCATTTTGGTTTGTTTGGATGACAGTTCAGTGTCTTTTGAAATCACAAAATCTGTCATTATATGATTTTGATTCAATTCACAAGTCTGCAATCGATATGATGCAATATGATATCCCCCTGTAATACAATTATTTACAAATATATGTTTTTACAAAAACAATGAAAATGTAATTTAACCCCAAGAAATACATTAAAGTTTGTGGACAGTAATGAAACAATGTGGACAATATGAAGCAGTGTGAATACTTTTGCAAGGCTCTGAGTGATATAAATACCTGGAAGCATTTTGAGCATCATTAAATCTATAAAGTTGGTGTCTTTCAGATGTCTCCCAGTCCAGCAGGAAGAAGAAAAGACCAAGATAAAGACGAAAACACACCAGACAATCGGCTCCCCAACAATAACGAGGCTGCAGCAGAGAGTCCAAACAGGAGCAGCAGCTTCCTGTTCGACAGCATGTACGACAGTCTTCTCCTGGACGCTCTGCAACCAAACCAGTTACCTGAACCAGCAGGTGAAGAAGAACCTCCTAGCCCACGTCCCGCTCCGTCAGCCCAGCAGAGGCGGCGCAGTGAGCTTCTCGCCAACCAGGAGGCGGAGGAGCAGGAGGCGGTCCAGTGGGGCGAGTCCTTCTTCAATCTGTCCGAGTGGGGGGACTCGCTCTTGGTGGGTGAACACTTTCTGGAGAGGCAGAGTTTACTGAGACACACAGAGAGAACTGAAGAAGAAAACCAAGAGCTGCAGCGACCAAACGAAGATGAAGGTCTGATTTTAAAATCCCAAAACGAGTCTGACGAGGAGAAGCAAGGCAACGATCAGCCTTGCAATCAAAACGATCAACAATTTACTGATAAAGGTGTACATGAGGGCAAAACTGCACAGCAGGTTGAAAAGAAAACCAACAAAGAAAAACAAAATAATGGGGAAAATTTAGTTGTCAAACACCCGCTTGTCCAAAATTCACTTGAAAGTGCTTTTTGTTGCAGCCCTGAGTTACAGGAAATCTTCGACCGCTGGCCTAGCATGTCTGACCAGCCAGGTGCTGCTGGTTCAACCACAGCAGATGCTTCAGAGTTACCTCATCCAGCGACACATCAGGACAGAAAGAGGAAAAAATCCCAACATCCTGATGCTGCTCAAACGGTGCAGGTCGCAGAGAGACCAGGCTCTGCCGGTGACCTTATTCCCCCAACGCAGGCCACGCCCCCTGTCACACCAAGAGTGAAACTGACCACCTCCTCTGTCCACTCACCTGTCGTCGCTCAGCCTCTCAAACAGTCGACGCCCTCAAACCACCTTCAAAAAAAACGGGCCACATCCCACGCTGCAGACAGTCGCTTGAAGGCAGCTGTTTCGTTTTTTGATAGCAGACCGCAGAAAAGCCTCTGCCTCCCCCCAGAGAGTGTCGCCTCTCCACCGTCCCCCCAGCCCAAGCCCCCATCTGAGACCGAGTCCTCGGTGAGCCCTGCAGGTTTCTCTCTCCAGCTGTCCCAGGAGGCCTCCATCTGCTGCAGCAACTCTGGGAACTTCTCCATCATAGACGTGGCGAGCGACAGAGGCCTTTTTGATACTTTCGTTAAAGAGTGGAAGACAAAAGAGCGATTCTCTCTTGCTTTGGCTTGTGAGAAGAGAGAGCGGGGGCAGCACCCCGAGGATGAAATGGGAGGGAAACATAAGAGAGGTGAGGAAAAAGTTCAAGAAAATGTTTGATCTTCTCTCATAGACTTTGTTTAAGAATGTTTTTTTCTTTCTGCGTTTTCTTTCTGTGCAGCATCAGAAGCTCATCTAAAGCTTGATGGTTTTCCAGTAAGAGACAATGAAGGCCTTACTTTGATTGGACTTTCTGTCTGCTGGGGAGCCAGAGATGCATACTATATTTCTCTACAGCAGGAGCAGAGAAAAGGTATTGATAAAAACAGGCACACTGATCCACATATTTATGTGTCCATAGCTGAACCTGTCTGACCCCAATCAGGTCTGAGCTCCAGTCTGGCTCCTCCTCCACTCGATGATGCTCTGCCGGTACGGGAAAGGTTGGAGCAGGTGAAGGTCTGTCTGAGCGGACAGGTGACTCATCTTAAGGGCCGTGTGGCTGTCGTGAATAACATCATCAAGGTGTACAAGAGGCTGGTACAGAGCTGTGGCATCAGCCTGGAGGGAAATTGTGAGGATCCAAAGGTGGGAGAAGTTAAAAGTTATGATCAACTGTTTTTATTAGGATTGTTTGTGATGCACTATGTATAATATAAGGTGAAAGGAAAATGTCACATTTTTATACAAATGAGACTCTCAGAAGTGTGTCATGCATTTGTATTCAGTCTGTTAATGCTGTTCCTGAGTCCGAGGTTCGACTATCCGACGGACCCTCCTCTCCAGGACCCCTGAATAGACCTTGCTAGGGAGGCTTAAGAGTGTGCCCCCTCTGTAATTGGAGCACACCCTCCAGTCCCCCTTTTTACATTAACTAATAACTTTACCACTGTGCTGTCCTAGTCTTCTTCTGGACTTTATAATTCTTTTCACCTTTGGAATTATTATTAGTATTTAAAAGTTGGGATCAAGCTCAGTGGGAAATTGTAAGGAATGTAAATAATCGTGCAATTGTCCACCCCAGGTTGCCTGCTGGCTGCTGGATCCTGGCAGTGAAGAAAGAACTCTTCCCAACATGGTGACTGTCTATTGTCCCGAAGAACTACCCCTGCTGGATGGTCTCGGGAACGCACTCTCCCACTGTCCTCGAGTCAGGGCTGCAACCAAGAGCGTCCTCATACATGCTGTGATGAGCCATCTCTCCGGTCTGCTGGAGCAAGACGGCACACTGGGTAGAAATGCTGCGTCTATGAAGCCAGTGGTGAGAATGAGGTGTTAAAGTGGTGGTTTTTAGTAATCCTATACGACTCTGTCAGATGTGTTTAGGAGGATAGAGATGCCTTCCCAGGTTTGTCTGGCTCTGTTGGAACTGAACGGAGTTGGCTTCAGCGTGGAGGAGTGCGAGAGACAAAAACATGTGATGCAGGCCAAACTGTCGGCGCTGGAAGCCGAGGCTTACAGCCTGGCTGGACACACCTTCTCCCTCACAAGTGTTGATGACATAGCACAGGTCCAACTCTTCTCATCTTCCCCAGCTGATTTAGTAAAATGCAAATAGATCAACAAAGGGAAAAAAAAAAAAACCCAGAGGATTTAATGACGTATTTTCTTATGGTAGGTATTGTTTTTGGAGCTTCATCTGCCTCCAAACGGAGACATAAATGGACCAAGAAATAAGAAGACTTTGGGTTACACCAGGAGAGGCGGCGGCAGAGTGCGACTTGGGAAGCAGTTCAGCACTACCAAGGTGCAAACAATTAGCTACGAAACTATTTAATAATCATTTTTGTTTTTAAATTATGCAACTTCATTAAATTAAATCCACTGGATTTCACTTGAAGCAAAGAAGACTTAGATCTAAAATAAAGACTTTCTGTTTCAGGATGTTTTAGAAAAACTTCGTCCCCTGCACCCTTTGCCAGCTGTAGTCCTGGAGTGGCGGAGAATCACCAACGCCTTGACTAAAGTGGTGTTTCCCCTGCAGAGGGAGAAGCAGTATCATCCTACATTGGATATGGACAGAATATACCCCGTCGCACAAACACACACGGCAACAGGTGCAACAGAGAGCGTCTGTGTTTACAAGGCTTCGCTGAAACCAGATTGTTTCACCTGGTTATTATGAATCATTTTTATTCAAGGCAAATCTAACCAATGGATTTAACCAGATTCCTTGTGTTCAGGTAGAGTGAGCTTCACTGAGCCAAACATCCAGAACGTCCCCAAAGATTTTGAGATTTGCATGCCTACAGTGGTCGGAGAAAGCCCTCCTTCTCAGGGTGGCTTCCAGATGCCCAAAAAGCTGGGGTAGGTGCACTCTTGGTCCTGGCTTTTCATTCCTAGTGATTTGCAGTAGTTTTTATCCTTTTTCACATTCTGCCCACTTGTATGCAGCTGTTATGTAACTGTCTCTTGTTGAAGAAAAGTCATGACGTCTCATTTTCATTTTGCCACAAGTTATGTAGGGGTTGTGTGGAACAAAGTGCTCTGCACTGTGGTGAAAATCTGGGGAGAAAATCAGTTAAAATGTAGCAGTCGGAGCTGCAATAAATTGATTTAGATCAATGCTTATCGGCCTAGTCAAAGCCCAGACCTATATCACTTTGACACACCCACTTTTAACCCAAGTGCTGCAGTTGCTCATGAAAATAATTAAGAATCCGAATCAGTCTTAGTCATGAAGCCAGAAAATTGACTTCAGCTTCACTTTGCTCTCAATGAAGACATTCAAAATATTAAAAAACAGAAAATAAAAAGTGAATTTTTTTTTCTTTCTTGCAAATATGTATGCATACAGTGTTTTTATAAATGAGGTTTACAAGATTGAATTAGTGCTAATATGCATGGCATTAATCTGGCGCTCTGTTAAGTGTTGATCACAGAGATAGCCGGGAGAGAAACGGTCTCTGTGGCGGCTAGTTAGCTCGGTGCTAACTACTGTTTCTGCTTTTACAGAAAGAGGACAAACTCTGCTGCTCCTTTTCCTGCAGCTGCAGAACAAGGCCTGGCCTTCTCCGTCAGCATGAGACATGCATTTATTCCCTTCTCAGGTTTAAATCAGCATGCTGTGTTCTTATGACATATGTAGACATTTTCCCAGTTGCTTTGTTTCAAACCTAATTGTCCATGTTTTCCTGTATAAAACTGAAGGAGGAATGATACTGGCAGCTGATTACTCTCAACTGGAACTGAGAGTGCTGGCTCACCTCTCGAAGGATCAGCGCCTCCTGCAGGTCAGCGGTGTAGCAAAACAATATAATAGAATTGTCAAAGATGACTTACTGACACATTGTGTGCTCACAAGGTGCTGAATGGAGGAGCTGACGTGTTCCGTTGCATTGCTGCCGAGTGGAAAAGTGTTGACCCAGAGTCTGTGCAGGACAGCCTCAGACAGCAGGCAAAACAGGTTGGGATATGGAGAACAGCAGATTTGGGGATGTGATGATTTATTTTATGACCTCTGATGATCGGACGTTCTTCTTTGCTGAAAGATTTGCTACGGCATCATCTATGGAATGGGAGCAAAGTCACTTGGGGAGCAAATGGGAGTAGAGGAGAACGACGCAGCCTGCTACATCGAGAGCTTCAAAGCGAGATACAAAGGTATGCAGGCAACTGCAGTACCACTGTGCTGCATAGCAGAAATAAACAGGATAGGTTTACTGTACGTTGAAGTTTTCCTGATATTGTGTTGTTGCAGGATTCAACTATGCCCCATATAGGAGAAGTTTAATAAGATTGGTCGTAGTCCTCATTATTCCATACATGTAAAATCCACCAGTATCTTCAGTAGTGAAACAGCCTCACAGCATGATGAGTTTGTTGTGTTTTTACCTGAAAGTTTCAGCTCGACTCAGACATATTTAAGTTAAATAGTTGTTGGTTTTTTTTTTTGGTTGACCTTAAAAAATCTTCTGGTTTTAAAAATAACCTGATGAATGGCTGTTGTATTGGCACATTCCAGTGATTGCCTTCAGCCAATTTGACCAACAGTCCTCTTCAGTCTGGATGGAACAATAACATCTCTGAAGCAACCCAGTCACTTGAATCTGATAGGTGATGATGTGTGGAGGAAGCTAAAGATTAGGGTGACGGTGAGGAGACTTAGGAGCTCACCAACAAAGATAAATAATCAAAATGACAGTGAAAACCTGTTGGTCACCGATTTTAAGAGGAGTTCGACTGCTTTTTAGATGTAAGACATCAAACATTTTCAAGACTGATTCTGCTTATAATTTGTTTCTTTTGAGAAATGCCTGCCTCTTTTCATGTCAGAAGACTTCTTGGTTGAGTGAAAATAAATTCAAATGTCTTCAAATCCCTCATACCAGCATTCCGTCTCGTCTTTCAGGGATCAACGCTTTTCTTAAGCAGACTGTAAAGAAGTGTTTAAAGGACGGCTATGTTCAGACGCTGATGGGCCGGCGGAGATATTTAGCTGGGATCTCCAGCACAAATCCACACGTCAAAGCTCATGTGAGCAAACCTGACAATTAAGGTTTAGCGAGTAAATAACACCCAAAGCTCACTTCTGTTTCTTTGCCTCTCGGCTCCTCCGCCGTCCATTCAGGCAGAGCGGCAGGCGGTCAACACGACGGTGCAGGGTTCGGCAGCCGACATCGTCAAACTGGCTACCGTCAACATCCAGAAACGGTTACAAAAAACGTATCCTGCGGCCCCATTGTCTCACAAACACACACGCTCAGGTAAACTTCACACAATTCCTCCTTTTCGTATTTACACTTTCAGACTGTGACCTTTAACGCCATCAACCTCAATTTGTAATTCCCCCTCCAGCTCACAGTCACCGCAGAATTGGGACGTCTCGGCTCAGGGGAGCCTATTTTGTCCTCCAGCTGCATGATGAGCTCATCTACGAAACCACAGAACAGGATCTCATACAGGTATTGGGAGCACTGTTTGGGTTATGACACCGAGAGCAGGACGATGCTTCATTATCTGACATTTTCTTGCCAGGTTGCACAGATAGTCAAAAGGGAGATGGAGTCAGCAGTGAAGCTGTATGTGAAGCTCAAAGCCAAAGTCAGAGTTGGACCCAGCTGGGGAAACCTGCAGGACCTCGATATATAAACTGAATCCTAAATGATGAAATTAACTGTAATGTTGCTTTGTAACTTTTGTATATACTTCCATCTGCACAAAATATTTTTTTAATCATATCGACGATGAGATGCGACATCTGATTTTGTACATGTTTTATAGGCTGACAACAGAGACGCACCAACCATTTGGCTGTATATGCACAAAAACATTCTCATTTTCAGTCCATAATTATTTACACTAAATTGGATTTAAAAGTCAAAAGCTCTAAGAATCCCTGAAACTGGTCTTTGACCAGGAAAAAGCTTGATTGGTGCATCTTTGACACTAATATGGAGGATGTCTGATGTAATGAATTGGTAATGTTTGCCATTTGAGTTGGATGACTATAAAGACTCACCAGGTTTATTCTTGATTTTATCCTGAAGTCGCATTTTATTGGACCATAGGTTGAGCTGGCTTTCACAAGAACGTACATCATTTATTTCTCAACAAAACAGATTTGTCTTATACTTACAAAGTCCAATAGACATTTCTTGTTCAAAACAAACAAAAAAAAGGTTAAATGGATGAATGAGAAAACAGCCAATCTCCAAACTGTTTTCAGGTCAGTATTTTCATTAAAAAAGCAGAAAACCTTTGACTTCATCCTCCCAATTTTTATCAAGTTGGAACTCCATTCAGAACCATTAAGATATGCCTGCAAATATAAGCCAGTATAGATAATTTCAAAGTCCTTTGATGGAGCCTCCAACTGGAACAAAACAGGAGTAAATACACTAATGGTTTCAGCTCATCGCCAACAATTAACCAGTGCACCGTGACTCAACAGAGCTCATCAACACAAGGCTCAGTTTGACACAAAAAAAATTAGTAACAAGTAAATAAATACATGTCTCATGAAAACATCTATGAACAATGATAAAAAGGAACGATATACCCCAGAAAAATGTGGTTTTTAAAAACAAAGTATGAAAACATCTGCTCATCTTCTTTACCCAAAGGACTTTACTTTCCAACATGGAGGACACTGTCAGTGCAGTCATTAGAAAAGAAAATAATGAGATGGGCAAGACCAGCAGCTACATTTGAGTGTTACTGGCTCCTCACATCAGTTGCATCGTTTGATTGAAGTGTAATGTGGTAAAATTATCTTCTAGTGACAAAGCACATACATGAGGGTGTAGATGATGGTCAGTTTTCTTAAACACTGTTGTGATGTCACCATTGTTTTTATGGAGCCGAAAAGAACAATCATCTGGAGACACATTTATAGTCAGCATCTTTGGTCATTTTGTCACTGGCTTATTGGACCCCTTTAACTATACAACAGCTTGATCTGTTTCTATGAACACAAGAGTGGCCAACAGCTGATTCCTAAAGAGTAAGGTGAAGTGATGAGTGCCAAAGGGAAGGATTAACAGCCAGGCAGATGAAGAAATTGGCTATCAGAAGAAAAACAAAAATCATTTAAGGCATCAACACAGGCAGAGCTGTGCATTTCAGAGTAAAAACCAGAATATATGTACAGAGAGGTACAATAACAAGTGCTACTTAAGCAGCTTTAACTTCCTGGCTATTTGTGCAGCAAGAACCTGTCTGTCTTGCTGTATGAAGCTCTGGAGATGAGAGGGGAGATGGCAGTGGGGTTGTGCTGGGGCTGGGAGTTTTGCCGTAGTCAAATCAAAACCTGAAGGGAAAACTCTTGTCCCCGTGAGGCTTCTGTTCTTGACGGAGCGGGGGAAGGGAGGTGGAGTATAACAGAGTGCTTGAAGTAAGAGAAATAAGGACACCATAGGTTTTTGGGGGCGACGTCTCTGGAGCTGTCAGGGTGCCTTGCTCTCCGGGCTGAAGTGGTACCTGACAGGAGGACCAGGGAGGTCCTCGTCTCCGTCTGATTCTGGAGCGAACGATACGGTGAGGTCGACATAGCGACGGGCCGCCGATGGCTTGATGAGCTTCTGCATCCTGCGGGAGACGGAGGATAGAAGCTTTAAAGAAAGAATATTTTAAAATAGAAACATTTTAGGAGTGAAGTCCTTACGTCAGCTTGAGTCTCTTTGAATGTCCTGGCATCACAGGAACGTAGAGCATCTTTACACCATGGACGACCATGCTCGGTTCAATCCCGTACTTTTCCTACAAAAACATGAAATCGTCAACTTTATTATGTTTGAAAATGAGTAACTGCAAAGTATGGAAACACTAAATCGGCCAGCCAGCCAGAGATCTCAGACAATTTTTCCTATTTTGATTTTCCATCTCCCCTATTCAATAATGCATGAAAACTCAGAAATTCCTCCAGATTTAGTTTATAAATGCATCACTTAACAGAGATTACTTTATTTTCTGTGTAATTGAAAAATATTATCTGATGTTTCTTTTCAGTTCGATTTTCCTTTTAATAGGAAAAAAAAAATCAGAATGGGTCAAAATCTTAAACTTTGTATCAGCCAGGAGAAGGACGATGGCTGCATGTCGAGTTTGCAAATATTTGGTGGGCTTAAAAAGTAATGTTGCAACTACTGAGACGGAGCTGAATAATGGTAAAAGAACGTCTCACCCTCACTGCGTTCATGAAGTCGGAGAGAGTAAAATCCTCGTGGCCGAAGATAGTCCAACAGTCCCAAATAGTAAAGTAGATGTTGTTCCTGGAAAAGATGTTACCTTCTTAGCAAAAACTGGTTTGAATGAATAAGTGAGATTCATTAAAGGGTAACATCCTATATTACAAAAATGCTTATGTTGTGATTTGTAAGTTTGTGGTAATGTGTGCATGAAGGAGGAAATCTATTGATGCTTCTACCTGATGGGCGTCCGTTTAACTGGGGCGGGCTCCGTGAGCACCACCACTGGAATGGCCAAGTTAAAGAAGCAGTTCTTCAAAGATTCAAATCCGAATCCACCGACCACCTTGATCAACTCCAGTGACACCTATATCATTAAGAATAAATAAATTCAGATTCAAGGCATGAAGGTTAAGTGTTTATTAGAGCAAACAAGAACTTAACTCAGGTTCAAGTTTGCTTAAATAACTAAATAGCTTTAAACAAATATACTTTTCAGGGTTACCTTGAATACATTTCAGCTTACTTCAGAGTTTTGCACAACCTTCTGATTGTCACATGAAACCCAAATAATGTACAATCAAGTCTGTTCTTATAACTGTTCGATGGCGGTTCTCACCAGTCCTGCCACGGCAGCGGTTGCTGTAGCGATGGCGGGGATGATCTTGCCGGCGATGCGTTTTGTCTTCAGTCTGTCTGCCGGCTCGATGGAGTACATCCTGGCTCGGATGGAGGAGGCCGACGTGACAAAGTCTATGTGACCGTTGCTGTCGTCGTCTTTTTCAAACTGAAGGGGTCTCATCTGTAATCCTTCTGCAAAAAACAAAAAAAACAAAACAGATGTGATCAAAATAACATCCAAGAAAGCATCTTTCTTTTTGCACATCAATCTAATTAAGTTTGTCTGCACACCTGGTGTGACCTTGTTTGCGTCGATGGCCTGCTCAAGCTGTGTGATGGCTTCCCTCTCCTCTTCGCTGCTCAGAGGCATCTTTGTCGCGTCAGGTTTCCTAGCAGTCTCATCTGTCTCTATAGACTAGCAACAACAGAGCAAAGATAAATTATCTTTTTTTTTTTAACAGAGAGAAATGGAGATGCCAACTGAGAAGCATAACCTACTTTCTCTGAGGGTCTGTACTCAGGAATTTTGACATCAGAAAGAATCCTGCTCACAGTGTCCTCAGAAAGATCCTGATGAATAAAAGCCCAGCCAGTCAGCGATTAAATTTAAATTAAATTTGTTTGACAATACAAGCACGAATGCATGTGACCTACGTTTTCTGAGTAGGCGATATCATAAACCTCAGCATAGAGCCGGGCAGCGCTGATGATGAAGGTGAAGTGCCTGATGGAGGAAAAAGGAGGGTGAGGCTTTGATGACAGGAATGAAAAATATCAAGAAAACACACAAAAGTCTACTCACAACGGGTCTTTCAAGTCAAAATCAATAGGTGTCGGGGGTCTTTTTGGAGACTGCCAAAACAAACCTAATAAAGCACAAAATGTGAGATAGATGTGTCATTCTGTAGATGCATTTAATTATTTATTTTAATAAAGAGAAAAAAGTTACATAAACTCACTTCCATCTTTTAATCTCGTTTCCAGAGGAAATGAGTGCAAGAGCTGTAGGGCCTGGATAGTAAGGAGCAAACAAACGATGTTAGGGTTGGAATGTCTTTCCATTTTAATCTCTTTATAAATATTCATGTGCATCTATAGGTCGAGATTAGATACCTTTCTTTTGAAATACTTTTCAAACTTCAGACGGGCAATGTGGATACACTGCTTCCACTGACCAGGACGTCTGCTCAGCAGCTTAATGACCTGAAAGGATCCCTCCAGACTTTCCCCCGCCTGCATCCTCTATACACACACACACACACACACACAGCACAGAGGTTTACAATGATGCTAAACAAGCATGAAAACAATGTGTGCAGCATTAAATCTCACCTGCAGCACAACATCAACTGAAGGGTGTGTCTGCCAGAATGAGTTGTAAATGGAGGGTTTATGGAAAAAGGAGCTCTCAAACTAGACCAGAAAATCACAACAAAAAGCATTAGACAATAGTCTCAGTACCAAAATAACAATGATCAGATTCATTGAGGACAGACCTTGTCTCTGGCCCACTGGATGGTGTGCTCTATAACCGAAGGGAAAGACTTGAGGGTGCAGAACGGGATCTCCTCCTCAGGGGGGTCCCTCTGAGAGGAAAAACAGATGGTTCAGAACATAAAACACACACACACAAAAAAAAAAAAAATATGACCAGGAAATAATGCTCACATGGCTATTGTATGACTCTGTTAAGCTTGGAACAATGATCTCAGTGTGTCCTTTAGTTCCCATGGTGCCTGAGTCCAAGAGAGGTCTCTGATTGGACACACAGCGGCTAGAAATACAACATGAAAAAAATATTACATTTAAAACTGAACAATTTCAACCTTAAAGCTTTCATTTAAACAGTTTTTCAAGGGCTAACATCAATGAGGTGTTAAAGTTCAGATGAAAATAAATCCAACTTGGATGAATACGACCAAGTTCAAAGATGGAGGCTTCATTCAAGAGACACTGGCTGGTGGAAGGAATCAGCCTGTTTTAGATTTGACATATCTGATATATAAACATCCTTTATATATCAAATACGACTTAAAAGTCATTACTTAATATCCCCCACCCCTCTTAAAGGGATCCAAGATTAGTTGAACATGTTTGCCTAAATATGTTGTAATTTTCCTTCTAACTAAAGAATTGTCGTTTGCTATATGCCAAAACTTTGTCATTTCAAAAATATACATCTTTTGTTATATTTTTCACCCATGAAGGTCGCCATTTTTTCACCTCCTGAGTTGATACGTTTTGGTCCATTCAGTACTGAAATCTACAGAGTAAACACAGATAGGCTGTCTTTTCCTGAGTTGTTGTTTATTACTGGCGTAATTTTAAATAATGAAACGCTGTGTCACCGTTGGCTGTAATTACAAACAAAAAAAGAAAAAAAAAGTATTTGAATCTGGATCTCTTCCCACATGAAAAAAAAAAAACAGAAGAGTGCAGTGGAAGAGAGCCGGAGCTGAACACAACTTTCGAAGGACCTACATTTGTGTCCTCAACATTTCTCTCCAGAAGACTGTCATTTGTACGAGCAAAACTGACAAAGTCTCCAACAGGTGGTCGTTACCTTAAGCAGCTAAAAATAAATGCCATGCCGACAGTTTTTATCTGCAAAGCGCCTAAACCCTGGGAGAAACATCAGATAGACAGGGCAGGAAGCTATTTTAAATGTTAACAGAGATATGCAGCAGTTGTACTGGTGGCACTCCTGCCGCCTCGGACGAAGACTGGACCGTACATGGAGCTATAAGAAGTATTTACCGGATCACGCAGTCCAACCAGAGGTATGTGTCATTCATTGTTTCATCTACAAAGCTGAAGGCAGCAGCAGCAGCAGACACCAACTCCTATGGCCAACTCTGTCCTCTTCCTCGGTTTGTTTCTCCTCATCTTCATCACCTCTTGCAATTTCTACATGCCAATCAATTTCAGCATGCTCCAGTTCAATTTGCAAAGGCTTAATAATGTTACTCACCACTGTTTTGACTGGACAGAGCTAGCGCAATTGGACCATTAGACATAATTTACCCAGAATCCATTGCCGTGTGAACAACATGGCAACATTCATGTGACAATATTTTATTAAAATGTATAAAAACTAAACAGCTATTTTAGATTATTACATCTAAAATCAATATTTCTCAAAGTCTATCGTTACAGCTAATCATGGATCCTTTTAAGGCAGCAGAAAGAAAAAGTAACATGCCTTTTATTTATAACTCCCAAATATATGTCAAAACTAGCTAAAATCATAAAGCTAAAACCTTGAAACTGTCTTCAAAATGTCTTAGCGGTGTGTATCTAGTAATACGCAAGAAATAAGCGGACAAAAATATGGTGGATATTAGTTGCTATATACAAATCATTTGGATGAAGAGTCTTTAAAATTAATTCTAGTTCACACCAACCTGTCCACATATCTCCTCGCCTCCACGTTGTCCAGCGCTGTAACCACTACGTTCATGGAGGAGTAGAAGGAGTCGCTGTAGACGTTTTCAGAGGCTGGACACACCTTGTTTAGGTGAGCGTCCACCTGCAGCTCTGGGTTGATGTCAAGAGTGGCTCCTGCTGCTGTGGTACTTTTTGGCTTCTGAGACAGCAAAGGTGGGGCAAGGAGTTAAATTAATTTAGCTTCCGATATTAGTTCAAGCAAAAACTATAACGGTAACATCCGTTAACCTGTATGTGATGGGGTCTGAAGAGGAACTGCCTGTTCAGGTTAGACTTTTCTATGAGGTCTGGGTCTGTGACACAAACCTTGAATGTGACACAAAAAAAATATATTCAGCAAGCCTGTATTACATAAGCAGATGAAGGCAATGCGTTCAGAAAGAAGAGGGGTGATGTGAAGACGCCCACCTCTCCAGAGCTTTTTGCCAATCCGACGCCAAGGAGGGCAAAGTTTTTCAGCATTTCACAGCCTATGGCACCACAGCCAACCTTAGAAAGAGAAACAATTAAGGTTTATTTAGCACAAACATCTTGCAATTAATGCACTAATACTGATAAACTCCAGTGCCTACCATAAAGACCCTGAGCTTGTGTAGTTCAAGACACAATGATTCACCAATGCAGGCTCGTAATCCATCATAGCGGTCACCTCGAGGGAAAAACTCCTCAACAGCAAGAGACTGAAGAGGCCTGACCAGCTCAGTGGTGTCGAGGTAAAACTTAACAGTTGGAGAGGAACAGGTCAAATAACAGAGAATTTGAGAATACCATCAGGGTGAGTTGTCAGTAAGATCCTTTGGACCTCTGAAATAATCTCCTACCCATTGCTGCAGTGGAGCAAATTTCCCTGTAATGGCCTTGAGAACTTCCTGACTTGCTATTCCTCCCACGGCTGCAGCTAACGGAGGAAGGGTTCCCCTGGCTGTCCGAGACAGACAGCGCACCACATCAGCATTTACAGCAACCTACGACGAAGGAGGTTGAAACAAGAAGAAAGATAGCTGATAATGAATCAGAATGTATTATTGTGAATCTAAAAAGAGAACTAAAAGCTCACTTTGTTCAAAAGTGTTGTATTCACTTCCTCAGTCAGGTTTAGTAAAACCTCAGCATCCTGTAAGCACCTGATGATGATTAAAGCATAACAATTTATTATCTCTGTGCATTTTTTACATTCATTTTTTTTATTATAAACTGGAATTAACAGAATGTAGAGCAGGAAATCACAGTGGAGGTAGAAAAAAAGCCAGAGAAAGTTTGTTTACCCAATATTAGGAAGTCTACAGTGCTTGACCTGGAAGTTATCCAGAGCCAGCATGGCAGCGTGGATTTGTAGAGGAGCCTGATGGGTAGAAGACAAGATTATGAATTAAAGCACAAACACCAGGCTTGACTTAGGCTAATTTTCCTGGTTTAGCTTGTTTTGCAGGTTGAGGAAAGGATGTCCGGTGGACGGGGTGACATCGTTTCTGTCGATTGTCAGTGAGGTTTTTAAAAATGTGAACTAAGATTATTGGACAAGACCTGTTTAATGAGTCCATCAAGATGGATGAGGATGTATGGCATTTCTTTTTCCATGTAATCTAAAATGCATTAGATCATTTGTAGCACATTGGCTACAGATCAGAGAAGCATAACCCTACTGTTCATATATGCATCATTTTTCTTCCAGCATTACTGAAGCATGAAGCGATTATCTTCTGGTTTACCCACATTTTAGCAACAAAGTTCATATTTTTCATATTCTGATTTCTCCTGCCATACTTATCCAGATAAATCCAAGTCCATAGTTTCCAACATTTTTGTAAACCAACTGTGTAGAGACTGACTCGTCAGCATATGAATCAGTCATATTAATTTCCAGCTCATCCAGGTCTGCTGTTACTGTTTAACTTACCATGATTTAATTTCATTTAACACAGAAGTGCACACTATCTTTAAATGGAATTAAATTCAGAGTCACATCTGAATTCGCCAATATGAGATATATGCTTCCCCGCTTTCTTTCCATTCTTACCTCTGGTTTACTGAAGTCTGGAATCAGAACCTGAGGATTACAAAGCTGTCGCTCTAATGTTTCCTGTAATACATAAAAGGAACAGAGTAAATAGGTTTTTTAATTACTGTTCACCTTTCTTGTCCAAATATAATATTTATAGAGTAAAATATTTACTCACAAAAGAATATGTTGTAGGGTTTTTCACCATTACAAAGAAACCTCCATGAGCATAGGGCTGAAGTTCTGATGTATCTCCTATTTCAAAGCTGTGAGGGGAAAGTACTGATACCACACACAGCCACAAAAATATTAAAAAAAGAACAAAAGAAAACACAAAGTTTTGATTAGTTTACTGTTATACAACATCATCCAGTAGACACAGCTACAGCAATGCCAACACTCAAACTACAAGTGTGTTCAGTTTTTTTTGTGCCTATTTTAAATATTTTAACACCAAAACTGTTCCATTCAGGAAAGACGATACCTGTGACCCGCCGTACAGTCCCGTTAAGCGCTACCATCCCATGGACCTCTCTGAAGATCACATTGTGGCCTGTCTGTAAGCCATGGGGGCGGTTGTCCATGCAGGTTACAATCCCAGGATTGTTCTGAGTTACAATGAGATTTTTTTTTTAAGTGGATAAAGTTCAGAATCAGCCAGACTTCCTCTTGTGTGAACACAGTGTAACAGCATGAACACTACCTGAGTGATACTTTGGATGAAAATTTCTTTGGGCTCTTCTCCTGTGGGATCAGACACCTCGAACGTTTCCCCAAAGTCACAAAAAATGCGTGCACAGATGCCGTAAGTGTCACAGCCAATGAACTGGTGAAAACAGAAGGCAACAGTGTTTAGTTGAAATGCAGCAGAATACATATGAAGCAAACAAATATTTTCTATCGAAGGGGTTAAAACTTACTCTGATGGGGGGCTGCTGTGAGTGGCAGAATGTATTTATTCTCTTCTGTAGGTTCAAACTGGCCTCTGTCAAAATCACACACTGCAGTAGACAGAGAACAGTAAAGAACTGAATGTAGGAAACTGTCTGCAGCAGACAGACGAGAACAATCTTGATTTAATTTAAATGAGTCAAGACTTGTTTTTTTTTTTTAAACTGAAGGACAAGGAAACTGACAGTACTAACTAATAATGAGTCGAAATGGATAATTCTCCGATACTTTGATCAAACCTTTATGGTAATATCTTGTACTGTCAGATTTGACTTAAATTTGACAGTTCCTATCAAAACTATTCAAACAAATATTTTGTTACATTACAAATAGAAAAGGTACAGCAATTTATTTGTTTTTCTTTCTTCCATAAGAAACTACTATGAATTTAACCAGAAAACATATAGAATTATCTATAAAAAGTCAGGAAAAATATCAACCACTGGAGGTGGGCCGAGTGTTCCCACAGATGCATAACAAATCAGTACAAAATACAGTCACAGCTCCTTCATCACAAGCAGGAGTTTTTAATAGCTATTTTCTGAGACTAGATTCCTGAAACATACTCAAATGTAAAACATTTTTGAGACAAGATTCTTAAATATTAACTTACTTGATACTTTCTGAGAAAACTTAGATCAGTGTTGTCATCCACAGGCAATGAAGACATGTCAACTTGGACATATGGGTTTAAATCAGCAACCCGAGGACACACTGCCTCCACCCTGAAACAGAAACATTAACTTTAGTTAACATGTATAATATCTAAACACAGAAAATTAGACTCCCGCCTCATATTATGATTGAGCAGATCTTGTTTCCAGTTACTTGGTCAATCAGCCATTAATGCTTCTGAATAAAAAAAATAATAATGGCAACTACTCAAACAAATAGTTTGGTTTGCTTTTCATTATGGTTAGGGTAGTCAAAGCCTTACTACCAAGTTCCAAACAACAAAACAAAATCTTATTTATGTATTTAAAAGGCTCATAATACTGACTTAACATATTTTCTATATTTTTAATATTTACTTGAAATACGTCAAACAATTCTCTTGAAATGCTGCACCAAGCCAAAACATGAACTAAGATGATATTTTTAAATGCTGATGTTTTCTAGTCCAAGTTAAACTTTTTGAATCAAAGCCAAGGAAGGCCGATTTTGTTTGTATAGCACATTTCAGCAACAGCGCGATTCAAAGAGTTTTAAATGATACAAAGAAGATAAAACAACTTAAAAACAAAACAATACAATGAAATGGAAAAATAACTGAAAATGATGACCGGATGAAAAAAAACATTAAAACTTATGATGTTCCAGTCATTATTAATTGAATAATTGAAAAAATGATCATAACTGGGTTTTGCAATAGGACATTGATACAAAACACTAGATGCTAACGTTAGACATCTGGAGTATCCCTGCACTGAACCCTTCTGAAAACTCATGAGTCGCTACCATTTCTAATATGATTAGTGGTCAAATATCAGTGTTCTCTTTAAATTTAATTTAAGCTGTTGATGTATAAACTTAAATCAAAAAATGAACAGCTTTAATGTATATTAAAAAACAAAATATAATATTAAATTCAAGGTAATGATGAGTGGATATAAACTTGTGACTGGAACTGCATATCGCTACCGTCCACATTACCTGCTTCTATGGCTCAGAACATCCTCATTGTGGATAAAGAAGTTGCATCCCAGATCCCATGTCTCACAATTCTTGGTGTCGTGAAGAGTAACAGACTGAACAAAACACACATGAAAAAAAATCTGAGACTTAGGAAGGTTCAGATCTGACTCTGGTGCTCAATACAATTTTGTTGAGCACTAGACAGTACAATTTCACGATACTACCCACCTTCACGCCAGCCAGGACTATGTTCTTTGCTGAGGAAACACAAAAGTAAAATCAAATGCAGTTAGTGATGGTTATGGTCGTATTAAAATAGTATCAGAAAGGATTAACCAAAAAAAAACAAAAAAAAAACAAGTTTGCCTGCCCACCTATTTCTACTCCCAGTGCTCCCATTCCACTGAGAAAGACTGAGGACTGGGCCATCTGGTGCATAGCACTGTCTCCAAGCACATACCGCTGCCGGCTGAACAGGAGGAGATCGTGAAGAAGGAGAAAGTGTGAGAAAAGGTGAGGATCGCCGACTCCTGTGTGGTGAAGTGCGCTGTCATATCCTGACCCGACTGCCACGCCATGTTATCTGTGCTTTCGGGTTAATTAATGAGAGAATCACCACACAGCACTTGCCTGTACAGTGAGTCGTCAATTTCCATCAGGTCTGCAGCCATGCTCAGAGGGGAAGGGGGTGGCGATTCGGTCGTTTCAAAAATCTCGACTCTTCCTAAACGGGAAGACAACAACGTGACATTTGTGGCATTTTGCGATTCTGTTTTTAAACCAACGCCCAACTGCAGGTTAGCTACATGGCTAGCTGGTTGTCAGTAGCCGCTGCTCCGAGCCTCGAGTCAGAACAGCGTGTTCGGCTCCAGGGCCCTTTAACCGTGAAGCATTAAAACAAAGTAAACCGGTACTTTATTAAAATACACAGGTAACTGCTGATTGAAACTCAACGTTAGCTTCTACATTAGCACTGAGTGTCACTCCCGGTGAGGTACCGGTGACCAGGACTTATCATAAACTCGTTAAAAGTGGGAACAGAAATACCAGGCAACACAAAACCATCCAAATTATTCGACTGTTTAAGGAAACAAAACCTCCGTCATATAGTGTGTCAAATATGTTGCTAAAATTGTTATGATAATAAGAATTTAAAAGCATTTGCTTGTACCTGACAGTATGCGCGATGGGTAGCTTCGAATGAATTGCTGTGACTGGTTAAAAACTAGAAGCGTTTCCGGGTTATCCTGATCATGTGACTCAAAATAGCCAATGATTTCCTAGTAGATTATTTCTGACTGTTTTTGGAGGGGGTGAAAGTTTAGATTCTTTTGATGTTTCTCAAAATGATTAACACACGAATTTCATACAACATCATCGTTTTTTCTATAAACATGTTCATAATTCATGGTTTAAATAGAACTGTTATTAATAACACAAACATATAATATTGTATGCTGAAATGGAATTACTAAAATATTTCTTAAATCATTTCCTGTTTGCAGCAGTGCATCATGAACTTTAAACTCTCTATGGTTGGTCTGGGTTGGCTAAACTGCACATTAACAGGCCAGTCACCTTGTCTGTGTAACACTGACATGCAGCTGATAGTGGCTGACAGACCAAACAAATTCATGTTGTCCAGCTTGTATCACAGCAAAGTGAAATGATTATATTAATACCAAATAACTATATTTACCATAAAATTTAAATGAGCTATATCCTTAATAAAGTATTTAATCACAAAAAAACCGAATTATTTCAATTAAAAATAATTTCAAATATTAATTTACTTCACAAATATCCCAAATTTTGTCTTGGTCTTTCTCATAAAATCCCTATAAAATACACTAGTTTAATAGCAACACATTACCCCTGACATGAAAGCTTTTCCTATGTATCCCATTTATGTTTATACTACTTACATCGCATGTACTACTTACATGCGATGTCAGTAGCATGTAAGTAGAACATGCTATGTTTGAGTTCAGAACCTAGCATGTTCCGAACTCAAATAAAAATGAACAGGCTGATGGGTTTTTTTGTAATGATACACCTTTGTTGCAAGTTTTATCGATATAATTTTGTAATGTGGCTTTTGTCCCCTCATCTTGATTTTCTTAATGCACAATAATAAAATGTTTTCTTTTTATTTCAATAGGTTTGTTTCTACTTTCTAAACAAACTATAAGTCTTACAGACTGCTCTTGGGAGACTAGGGGGACACCACTGATCCAGTGTGAGCTGGACAGGAGAACTGGATGTGTTTGGGTACTCTCCTGTGTAAAGAATCAAAGGTCAACAGTCAAGTGAAACATTTACATCTGACTGACTTCAATTTGGGGGAGTGTTTTAGGGGAAAAAAAAAAAAAAAAAAAAAACAAACAAACCCAAATATTTGTTTGAAAATGTGTTATTGTCGGATCTTTTTGTGTCCGTTTTGATTTCCATTCCCATTGCAATGCAAATAGATTTCATTTTCACTGAAATCTGGACAAATATTGTGTTCTTTTGGTCTGGAAAAAAAAAATTACCCTTCACCTCAAAACCTCTGAGGCATCCTCCCTTTGATCACATTGGTCAAGCACACATGGGAACCTCCCCCTAAACTGCAGCCAGAAATTAACGCCTCCCTGCAACAAAACTCTAAACTCCAAAAGAAACGCCTCGCCTTACAGAGATCTGCAAGTTATTGGCAATGTTGAGCAGCCGCATGGCACTACGTCGGCTACAGAGGATTGCTGTTGCTCCTTTGAGTTTTACCAGTGGTGCAACAACTAAAGTACTGAGGGACATGTCAACCCTTCCACGGGTTTACGTTACTAGGCAGATCCCACCTGAAGGACTGAAGATCCTCCAGGATTCTGGACAGTAAGTCGGGAAGGAGTCCTGTAACAGACAGGAGGACTTCTATTGGTTACCTTCAGATTAATAAGATAAAGATATGGTACCTGAAATAATATTTCCTCACAGCATTGCTGAATGTTTCAATGTATTTCATAACTAATATGCCTCAGTTACATCTTATTTACATCAAAATAGGAGATTATCAGTAAAATCTCAGAGTGGTGTTTGATGCACTACTCTGAGAACCTCAGTGGCTGTCGAATAACTGCTCTGCTTTGCGTCCTCTTCACACAGGGTGCAGTTTGAGCTGTGGGACTCGGATGACGTCCCTGTGCCGAGGAAAGAGCTGCTTCAGAAAGTGAAAGGTGTGGATGGTCTCCTCTGCGTGCTGACTGAAAAGATTGATGCAGAATTGTTGGATGCTGCAGGTATGCAAAAGTATTTAAATCCGTCATACTTTTTCCCAAATTTCCATGTTACAAACTTGTCATTGATTGGCCTGTCATCAGAGATTGAGAACCATATTTTGATTGATTTGGAGCTGTGCTTTCCTCTTTCTATTTCATGGTGATAAATTGAACAGTACTACATGAGTTGCTCAAATTGTTAGATATTGTTTTAAAATAGCGCTGCTTTAAAGTTCCCTAACTCTGCTACACCTACATCTTTATCTCTGATCTATGGCTGATTCAATGGCTACCGATCATTTTGCAAGGCACTATAGAATCCATAAACAAATGCATGGTGGTTCTGTATCAATGGTGTTTTTCCTTTAGGTTCAAACCTGAAGGTCGTCAGTACTATGTCAGTGGGGTTTGATCATTTATCTTTGGAGGAGCTGAAGAAAAGGTGATCTGCTAGTTTCCTTAAGTAACACATTTAATTGTTAGGTCCTTATATGTATACATTTTGTGGGATTTATTTTACTGAAACATGCTCATGTAATTGTGTATATTTGTGTCTCTCACCAGAGGAATCCGTGTAGGTTACACCCCTGAGGTCCTGACAGATGCAGTTGCAGAGTTAACGGTAGCTCTGCTGCTTGCAACATCCAGGAGACTCATAGAGGCGACTCATGAGGCAAAAACGTAAGCTCGTGCACACAGCACACATCTTTTTAGAAAATATCCCCAAGTTCATTTAAGTCAAATTTAAACAACCATCTCCCACTGCAACTTGTGTCAGCGGCGGCTGGGGCACGTGGAGAACTCTGTGGCTGTGTGGATATGAGCTGGCCAACAGCACTGTGGGAATTCTTGGACTTGGAAGAATAGGTAACACAATGAATTTACATAAGATCATCTCACAATCACCATACCCATCATGTTGATGTTTTCTTCTGGTTGCTGTCCAGGTGTGGCTATTGCAGAGCGGCTGGCACCTTTCAAAGTGAAAAAGTTCATCTACACAGATGTGGCTCCGAGACCTGAGTTGGCCAAGGCCATCAATGCTGAATATGGTAATATGTGGATCACTGGCACTTACAGCCTGTTGTCACTTTAGGATTTTTTTTCAAAGTATTTTTCTTAGTAATACCTCAAGCCTTTGGACTGGAGATTTGCAAAAAAAAAAAAAAAAAAAAAGAGGAGACTAAGCATTATGAAGAACAGTAAATTAAGTTTTCCCTGTACTTTGAATATGATTGAATATTATTTGCTTTCTCCTTCTTATGGAGAAAGAGTACTGTGAAGGTAGAGATCTGGTTCTGTGCAATGCATTTCAAATTGAATTCATTTGGAGCTGTACCTAGAGCGTTGCCACACAAGCTAACGTATGATGCCTGTGTAAAAGAAGCACTGGTTTCTGTTTAAATGCAAAAGTTGCAGCTTTTCATTTTCATTACAGTCATTTGTTTTGCCTTTTTTCATTTTCCAATATCGCTTAGCAAGCAATTCCTTAAGTGGAGATAGAACTATGTCACCTTGGTGTAAATTGCACAGACCAGCAGAGATCCAGACCCAGATAATTATGTTCAAGAAAATCAAAATGCAGAAAATACAGTGCAGTCCGACACAAAACATGTGAAATTCTCTCCTCATGCTTAGCGAGCTTAGACGCCAACTGTTCATTGAGTACAGATGTATGAAAGCAATAGAAAACTTGTTCAAGGCAATACATTTTCATCTGGTGGTTGTGTGCCCACCCTTTGTAATCCCACCATATGTCCTATATTTAAAAAAACCTTCTGATGAAAACACTCCAGTAGCAAGCATGTGGTGCTTTTATTTGGAATGGACTGGAGACCGTAGGAGAATGTAGAGTTTTAGTTTGTCTAAGGCTAAGGTACTTTCCCATAAGTTTTCTCTGTCTAAATATAATAATAGATACATAGATGGGACTGCATTATTTTGTATTTACATCAGTCAATTGTATAATATACAGTATTGTGATTTTCATGCTGCTTGTTCTTCAAGTCACACTGGATGAGCTGGCAAAGCAGTCAGATTTCCTGTCGATATGCTGTGCTTTAACACCGGAGACCAAAGAGATCTGCAACAAGAACCTTTTCTCAAAAATGAAAAACACCTCCATCTTCATCAACACCAGCAGGTACCCCAATGTTATTCACCAACACACACCAAGTGACCTCAGAACAAGCAGTACGCAACAATCCATAAATATAGTGTGTACAAGGGTGTTCTAAAGCTTTTAATAATCAAATCAATTGTCCATGTTGGTTTCTGTCAGTAAATACTGCATTTTTGCCACATTAGAGGAGGGGTTGTAAATCAAGAGGACTTGTATGAAGCTCTGTCCACTGGGCAGATAGCCGGAGCTGGATTAGACGTCACCGTTCCTGAGCCCCTGCCCACCACCCACCCACTCTTTACTCTCAAAAACTGCGGTGAGTTTGTCAAAGCAGTCAGCTCTGATTACTCTCATTGCTCTGACTACTTACTTACTGTCAATCATATGTCTTAACCTTCTTCTGCAGTGATTCTTCCACACATTGCAAGTGCGTCCTACAGCACCCGTAACGCCATGTCTGCCCTGGCAGCAAACAACCTCCTGCTTGGCCTGCGGAGCCAGCCAATGATCAAAGAGCTGAAGCTGTGAGGACAGACTTGCTCCAGAGAATCTCAGTTTTGGAGAACTTCAACTTTTCCATTGAAATACTTCCGCTGTTTTAAACTCAGTTTATTTTATTGCATTCTTCTCTTTTGTGTAAGAAATATTTAACTAAAATGTCATAAATCATGAAACAACACAACCCAGAGTATGACTTCCAATTTGACTACGCAATTGTCCAGATAAATGCACTGCATCTTTGTTTATCTACTTTAGCTTGGATCAGCTCTCCTTTAGCTCTCCCAAAGTGGGGATCGGGACCCCACTTAGGGTCATGAATCAGTAAGTCTGGAGCCAAAGAGATCATGTAACAAAACGCCTTGTTTTGTTACATAAATTTAAAGTTTTGTGCAAAGCTAAAAAAATTATGCAGATTTAAGACCTTGATATCAGAGGCTCTAAATGTCAGAAAAGCAGTGAAATATCCCTTTTCAAAATGTGAAATGAGTGTGGATTTATCTTTCAGTATCTACAAAATACAAATAATTTCTAAAATTAGACAAATACTAAAGTTGTTATGTGATTAAGAAAGTGGATGTTTAAACAAATAAATGTAAAAAGTCTGTTTCAGAATTTCTTTGTTTTTCTTCTGAATCCAAATGAGACTTTTCCAGGTTTGCTCAGAATTTCTGGTATTAGTTCATATCTGTTGAGTTTAACTATAGAATATTAAATAAGAATTTCACAAAAAAAAAAAAAAAGCCCAACAGAGCTCCATTGTTTTATTCAGTCTGTACAACAAGTCCAACATATTTTACAACCTTCTCACACACCAGAGACAATGATTTTACCATTTTATGGTAACAGCAAATAAAAATAATTGTTTTCACTTTTAGGAAAACAAACAATTACTCAGCCTTTTAAAGCTGGAGAGCGTACGGAATTTTACTAAAGTCTAATTCACAAATTTGCAATATTAAAACTAGAGGAAGTACAGTAGGTGCTTTATTTTGAAAGGTTATGAACCATTAATTCAACTGCTAGGGGGGAAAGAACGCCAGTAGGATTAATAACAAGTGAAAGTAGTTTAGAGGGAGATCTTCACTTCATCACCTCTTTATTTCTCACAAGAACACAGTTTTTTCCCAAGAATGTGACTGAGTTACATCATACATTTAACCATCACTTGCCACTTTAAACGGACACACCAAACAGCAACGTCACCACTGGATTATATCTCAGGAACATTTAATCTGACAATTTGTGTTAACGTCATTTTTTTTAAAACAAGGTTTTTCTTCTGTAACAAGGTGCCAATATGCCTCATGAAATTAAATAAAAATGTTTAACTGTACAAGCTGACAGTGTAACGACTTTATTAAAAGATGCCGACCAGTTTAAAGTCAATGACCAAAGTCACAACACATCCAGTGATTAAGAATATAGACAGACAGACATGTTTGTTTTTGTTTTTTTAATTCACTAAAACAGAACTGTACAATAAACAGTCTAGTCCAATGACATCACTCTTATGTAAAACCAACAGAAGAAGCCAAACTGACATAAATCAATCTATGATAGTCAGATAGTTCTTCTCAGCAAGTTTGTTTCTTTTAAATTGTAAATGACAGTAAATATAAAGTATTAGATCTAAGCACGTTGGATGTAAATGTTTAAAAAAAAAAAAATCTAATGAAGAAATATACTTGTTTCCAAAATATTAACTGTGAAATACTATTTCACTAATTTAACTTTTGTGGATGAGTTGACAACCTGTATAATTGCCTGCCTGCTGGAAAATCCCCCAAACTCAAAAAAACAACGTAAGGCCGAACGTTTGGTTATGACGCCGAGCATAAACGCAGCGATGGATGGAGCGGTTTCCTGTTAATGAGGTAGACTGAGGCTTTAAACAGTGGCAACGTATCCACAAATCTTTTTTTCCCCTCTAACTTATAGTTTCTATGACGCAAACTCAGAAAGAAAGAAAGTGTTGAAGTGAGCAGAGTTTTCTCTGGCTGCTGTTGAGTACTGCTGATCAGCTGGCTGAAAGAAGACGGCAACACTTTGTCCTGGCCTACACGGAAAACACAGTCAGCTGTTATTAAATAATCTAAATAACTCCAGTTATTACATAAAAACCTTAAAAAAGAAAAGAAAATAGAGAATGCGTGAAATCTACATCACTCTGATTAAGGTAACATTATTTTACAGCTACAGCTGTACAGAAATGAGCTGGGTGGAGTTGAAACCTTGAAACTGTTTTTCTACTGAAAATATTTATACCATGAGAACGTCATACCGACCCCTAACTGCCTCACAATAGATTCGGACAAGTTGGATCAATAAATTATGCACATCTTAGCATTCCAGAAAACATATTAGTTATACATAACAAAGACTTGATTGATTTGTCTAAGCTCTTTGATTACATTTCAAGAACTGAAAAAAGAGAGGAGTGTTTTTAAAAAATGACTTCTAGTACAGTAACAGAGATATCATGTGAATGATTTGAGCCAACTCTGAGGTGGAAGCAAACAAACTGATAATCAGTTGAGTGAGAAATGTACTTCTTTTCCAAAGTATCCATGAAAAGATGCAATAAACTCCAATTCCCCCCAAAAAACCAAACAAACAAAAAAAACATTTAAATCAGTAAATACAGCATTACATCACAGCATCATGCAGTGATGCTTTTCTTTTCTTTTCTTTTTTTTTTGGATGTCAGCTCAACTTTTGTACAACAGTCATAAACAACAATATAAATAAAGTGGGAATTTTTTTACACTAAAATAATCTATTTACAGTGGGGTTTCCAGAGAAACTCATAAAAATGGCACCACTAATACTTTATATTAGTTAGTACTTGTTTTACAATGTAACTTTGCTCTGAAGTAAATCTGTCCAACACAAACTGCTGAGACTTGACAGAGAGAAATGTAAAGTTTTCAGTTTCTCAAACAAATCAATGATTGACACTGAACTGCAAATCCTAGTAAAAGCAAAACAATCTTTAAATCTAAAAGAAAAGTTGGGTATTAACTCAGTTTTGGGAATGGATACGACTACATAATCTATTAGCGATTCAAGTAGAAATGCTTTAACAGTCACTGTTCAAGTGAACCACTAAAATCCACTCATATTAGCTGTTGACTGTACAGTTTTCTTCTGTTGTTGAAACTTTCAACAAGTAAAATTAGCTCTTTCATATATTCCACCCTCATGTTCACATACATATCTGGCACACGGAGCACATGTACTTTCTCCAAAGTCTACAGCGCTTTCAAAAAGTATTCATACCCCTTGAAGATTCCAACATTTAAACCTTGGAGCCACAAACTTTTGTTAGAGAACATTAGTGAAGAAATAAAATCATAACCAAATATACAAGACCGGTCAGAGAGAAATCTGTGGAGAAGTTTAAAGCAGTTTGGTCATAAAACGATATCCGAAGCTTTAGACATCTTAGAGCTCTGTTCAATCCATCATCTGCAAATGGAAACAAAGGGAACTGGAGGTCGGTGCTGATTCAACAGTTCAGATCGGTCAAGCTTTTGACTGTACAACAATTAGTTCTGCACTTCATAAATATCACTATGACAAAACAGTGACAAAACAAAAACCTGAACAATGCTTAACTTATATTAATGCACGCAACAAAGACTTTCACTAGTAAAACGTGTTAAAAAGTTATTTAACTTCTGTTTCACAAATATGACTTCTTTGTTTCTAACCACACAAAATCCCAATAAAATAAGGATAGTGGTTGTAGATTTACAAGATGTAAAAGGTTCAGGAGGTATAAAGTCTTTGCAAGCCGCTGTATGGAAGGCTACAGACTGCTGTGCATGCGACAAGACTCAGTAAGTATGGACTTAGAGTGTGGGAAGAGTTGATCAGAGGTGAAGGCTGTAAATCAAAGTCCTCCTTAAAATCTTGGAAACATCAGAGCAGACCAAATTATTTTTAAACCAAATAGTTTTAACGCGTTTTAAGTTCTGATATCTAAACCTACGAAAAAAGACATTTTTATCATACTCTCCTGATATTTATACAGGAGAGTATGCACAGCAATGTGCCATGAATCAAACCTATTTATATATATATATATATATTTTTTTTTTTTAAGAATAAAGCCTTAAAAACAAGTTGAGAGCTAGAAGAGCAGAAACAATATATATGATAACAAAATCATCCTTATGTTTGGTCAGAGATCAGGACTGATTTATTAGAAAAAAGCAAATGATATGATCCAACAATCCTGACAAAAAAATAAGTGAGACTATATGAATTAAAACTGAGCCCGTCGCTGATTGCAACGGCTTATTCCCCCCCTGCAACCCCTGAAGTCGTTCTAGAGCAGCGCGCTGGACATGTTACTGTTCTGCCAACGCAGACATGTGGTCTTGGAATGCTTGTACAGGTGCGAGGATTGGCTGAAACGTTTCCCACACTTCAGACACGCGTAGGGCTTCTCTCCCGTGTGGACTCGGATGTGTTTCTTGCAGTCAGTCAGAGTGAGAAAAGTTTTGCAGCAGATCTTGCAAGCATATTTCCGAGCCCCTTCCACCACCAGGACGTTGTGCTCTGACAGCGCCTTCTTGCATTTCGACAGGACGTCGGCCGACGCCCGTGTGAGCTGTGGTGGGAGGGAGGTGGGCCGTCCGCTATTCATCTCATACCCGCCGCTTTCGTTAAGGAGCAGAGGACCGGCCAGGCTGGAGGAGGAGGAGGAGGAGGAAGAGGCATCCTGAAGAATCCCTGCTACAGCTTCTTCTCCGCCCATCCCTGGAGTCATTTTTGGAGCGATGCGCCTGTAGCTTGGATAACCCAGACTGTTTGCAGTTGCTCCTCCTGCTCCGGTTGAGGGGCGGCCCAGTGAGTGAAAGCCCAGACTGGACCGCTGGAAGTCCAAGGCGAAGGGATCTACACCTCCCCGTCCCCCGCCGGCTCCCCCTCCACTGGCTCTACTGTTTCCTAAACTGTCATGGAGTGGTCGGAGGAACAGAGAGTCCGGCTGCAGGTTATCTCCGAAACTGTTTCTGCTCTCAGCGCCGAGTGTTCCAGACTGCAGAGCAGAGGACGAGGCAGAGCCCGAAGGTGTGGCCGTTTCCTGTCTCAGAAGGAAGTGATGTGCGCCTCCAGTCGTCGTGTTGGGAAGACCATCTTCTCCAGCCACCAACCCCGACCTGCCACTCCTGAAATCCTTCGGCCCAAGGAAGCTGGGAATGCTAAAACCGGGTTTGCTTTTCAGAGCGGTACTGCAGCCATAGCCTGCAGAGACGCCGGCTCCTCCGGCCATGCTGCTCTTGAGCAGCAGCTGCGAGCTGGGCTGGGGGTCAGAGGTAAAGCTGCGGTCGCTGCTCTCTGGGCTCAGCTCCACCTTCTCCTCTTCCTCCCGACACCCGGGCTCGGCCGGGTCGCTGCCTTCTGCCTGCGATGTCACGTCGCTGTTTTCGTCCGCTGGCTCCGGCGAACTTAGCGGCTCACGCTTGACGACCACCTGAATAATGAAAAAAAAAAATATGTGGAATGAAGCTACGTTGCCGGGCAAAAGTGTATATGTACTTTTTCAGGTTTAACCTGACTGTATGACTTACAGCTTAAAAATGTACATTATACATACAACCTTAATTATATACATTCCCCCATGGAGGGCCGGATTTACAAGGATGTGGGCCCCTGGGATGGAGCCAGTTTTGATACCTCATCCACTACAGACAGTGATTACAGCAGATTAATATGTAGTCCTATACATCACCGGGTATGATCTGATCCCTGGCCAATAGCTTCACATTGTTCACAATAAAATTTACTACAACTTTATAATATTCAAATATTTCAACGTTGTTTATATTGATAAAAATCCCCAAATATTAATACATTCATCTGATATTGGCCTATGAGTTTTATATGAAGTACAAGGTTTCCAAAACGTGCGTTTAAAAAAAAAAAAAAGAAATTAAACTTTGTGGGCCCCTGGGCTGCTGCCCCTGATGTGGGCATCAGGGGCTCACATCAGATGTGGCCCACATATAACGGTGGGTCTCAAGACACAGACCGTGCTTAAAAGCACAGTTTACAGATTTTCTACTCTGCTTTAACCAAGAAGAGCTACTTTTATGTGTTTAGGATTAAAGTCCTGTCAGAACACCAAGTTATGTCAAGTAGCCTAAATTAAATGGAGTTCATGCTGATGACTAGAGTATCTAAACAAAATGAAACAATAAGAATAATCACACAGAACACGCCATGACTTATTGTAATTTGATATCTCTTTACCTTCTGCTCCTCCTCTTCAGTCTCTTCATCCCCTGTTCCTGACTTTATCTTCACCCCAACTCTTTCATCATCCTGATGGTCATGATCACTGATGTCCTCCTCCTTGCCCACCCTTCCCTGCATCCTCTCTTCCTCACAGTGCCCGCTGTCTGACTGACTCGGCATCTGGGGGTCATCCTGAGGCGTTGACACTATCCCTGTGATCGCACCGTCTAGCTTGGATTCATCTCCCATCTTGTGGGAGTCAGGTGACAGAAGCGCTCCGTCCTCTCTCTCCGCGTTAACCCCACTCTCTACCAACAGACCCCGGTTGGGGGCCGAGGGCCGCTGCCTCTGTCTGGGTCTTTCCTCTGAAAGCCCCATCCCTAGAGGAGGTTTGCGTTTGTGGAAGCGCCGCATGGGGAAAGAGGCTCTCTGATCGACCCCTCTGCTGCCCACGCCATCTTCCTCCATGCCTCCCAGAGCAGAGCTCACCAGGCTGAGTCCAAGCTGCTGCAGCAAGAAGGAGCGCTGCAGCTTGGACGTCGCAGCTGAAGCTGTGAGGTTAGCGTTAGCTCCCAAATCCCCCACCTGCTGCTGCTGTTGCTGCCTGTGTCTCTGCTGCTCCTGTTGAGGGTGGTGATGGGAGGGCCTGTCTGACGAGGGGGACAGGGGCAGCGTCCGTGTGGTCAGGTAGTGTTTGCAGGCCTTCACCACATTGTTCAGGTGCAGGTGCGAAGCAGCAAGAAGAATATCCATGACATTGCTCTCCCCCAGCATCAGTGTCGACGTGTACATCATGTCCACCAGAGCAGCGAAAGCTTCTGACGTCACCACCTGCAAATCAAACGCGGTTTCATTATGACGCAATAATAATCGGCGATGCTGTTATGGATTAAGTCCAAACCTCGCTGTCCAGCTGGATCATGTTCATGCTGGCGTCTCCCTCCGCAACAGTGAACAGTGCTCTGAAGTGGGTGCTGCAGGCCGCCAGCACCGAGCGGTGAGCCTTAAAGTGTCGGCTGCCCACCACAATGACACAATCGCACAGCTGGCCATGGATCCGCTGATAGTTGAGCTGCTGGAAGATCTGCTCAAAGTGGCCGGGAAAATCCATTGCCCTGCAAATATGAAGGTAAACGAGCAGAAGTTGATATCAAGTCAAACGGGGAATACCACAAAACGTGGAAGAAGATGCACTTGTCATGAATTTGCAAAATTGAATTTAGTTTACCGACGTACAGAGCTGGTAGAATACACAAATTTGTATATATGTTGAAGCCCTAATTGTAACATAAGTACAAATAAAACGACCCAGGAGAGTTGAATACCAATACAAAAGCATATTTCATATATTTTATTTGTTTTTATTTGCCATTGTACTTCCAATTAACAATCTTGCACTGCCTTGAGTGGGTGTGTCTTAAAATACCTTTCTAAGCACTACAAATCTGGAGTTTGAGACATTAACGACTAATGGATTTGTTCTTCTGTATCAACCGTAAACATTTAAAACTTTAATTTAATGAGCAACAATATACATGCATGGATTAATGTGCAAAATAATACAGTAATCAGCTACAGAGCAATAATCAGCTACAAGTGCATTAACACTTAATTATAGAGATGTAAATACATATTTCAGTACGGATTTGCATGCATGAAAGGCAGCATGGTGTCGAAAAATCTGACATTAATGACTAATAGATATGCTCTTCTGTATCAACCTTAAACATGCAAGACTTTCATTTAACGAGCGACAATATACATGTATGTTTTAATGGGTAAAATAATACAATAATCAGAAAATTAGACCAAAGCTGATATAGTTTACTAGCCGTCTGATAACACCGATAACAGATGAGCTACAGAGCAGTTAGCAAGTGCATTGCCACTTAATTAAAGAGACGCAAACGAACATTCTTGATTTTAAAAGACAAAAAGGGGGTTCTGAGAAATATATTACCGGTATTTGTCTTTAAAAATGAGGTTTCAATGGGAAGAAAATAGTCCGGTTCAGGAGTTGGAGATGCTAAATTTAGCTAGCAGCAAACCAGTCAAGTGCCTGCTAGCCACAGAAGCATTCTGTTCACTGGGAAGACCCGTTGCTCTGTGCCGAGACCTTTCCCAAACAAAATGTCCCCTCAAATTTATCTATCGCCAGCTAACATTTTCTCTGCAACGTGCAACAACACGCTTCCTTTGCGGTGGTCCACTTCCTACCAGATTTTTTACTCTGCATCCGGCTGGTTTGGCTGAGCGGTGTCACGTTGACCGTTGGCTTCAAACTGAGGGGGATATATTGTTTCACTCGCCGGAGGACATGGTCTTCACCAAAATAGCCATCCGCTCTGTTGGCGGAAGGATGCGTGTACAATGATTTCTAACAATTTCCTCGTTACTCAGACGGTTTTACCAGCCAGACTCACAAGATGGCGCTGTGCTTCACTTCCGAGCCTCCAACCTCGCCAAGGCGCAGTGGTGCACCTTCACAGTTTTACCACAAAGTGTCGCTAATGTCAACCAACACAAAGAGGTTCTGTTCAGAACCTGTTTGTTATAATCCTCATTTAAACGTTGGACTAATAATGATACACTCACTTTCCAAGGTGGTATAATAACACAATAAATTCAGACGGGAACGAATTAAGTTTGAATTTATTTAGCATTTTCTATTTTTCCAATTGAATCAGAAGTTGTTTTTTTTAGTTTGTTTCTTTTTTTAGTTTGAACAGATGCTCAAATTTAAAATGAGGTACATATAATAAACTCTTAAAACACCTCACAAAAACATTTAAATATAAATATAAATTAATTTAATAAAATAAAGATAATGTATTATCTATTGGTTGGGGTAAAATAGATTCATTTGTTTCACAAATTAATTGTAACATATATTAGAAATTTACACATGCAAATACATTTTGGGTCATCTTGATATATTTAATTGTGACACATTTGGCTTTATGGGTTTTTCTTAAACTGCACTACATAACACAACATTGTACTGATCTAACCATTTATAAATTCACATGTGCTTTTACACATGCAAATTCAAATATAGGTCAGCTAAGAGAGATCTGATCCAACTTATGTGTTTAAGACTGCTAAATTAACCCATAAATTAGGTTCAGACAGAGGAAAAAAGGAAAGAAGCAAATAGGAGTAGATTAGGGTTTGTCTGTCTTTCTGTGTTTTTTGTATAAATATGTTCTATATATCTTTTCTTTCTTGCGGCTGTATAGTTTTTAGCCACTTATCACTGTTGTGATCCGTGTTTTTCTGTGTAGTTATTTTTGAGGTTTTCTGTGTTTAGTCCTGTTTCCCTGTGAGTCTCTGTCCTGTCTTCTCTGTTGATTGATCCCAGCTGTCTCGTTTTTGTGATTACCCTCCCTGTGTATTTAGTCCCACCTGTTGTCTGTGTGCCTTGTCGTATGTTGTTCGTTGTTTACCTTTAGTGAGTCTACTTAGTTGAACCGTTAAGTCCTGAGAGTCTATACTATTAGTCGTCGTCAGATGAGCTGTTTGTCCTGAGTCGACGTTAGCTCTAGTTCCAGCTGCTCTGTTGCTACCGGTATGAGCTTAGCCTCCGTTTCTGCCATGCTGCCAGTTCCTGGACTGTTGTGAGCTTCTCAACATTAAATATTCATCTTCATTCATCTACACCCTGGGCTCTGTCTGCGTCTTCCTCACCACCAACACCAAATCATGACAATTACCCAAAATTTTAAGAAGTCATAAATCATTTCCTTATTCAAACACATGTAAACCTGAAACATGTTAGTCTGTAGTCTCTTTTATCCTTTACAATATTATATTTTAAAGTGTAGAATGTAAGTTTATGTTAACTTAGTCTGAGTTAACTTCTCACCAGAGAACAATAGATTACTCTAAATTTGTTGATCTCGGTGCTGAAAACTGTGAAGCCAGTGGGCAGCCCTCCTCTCAAGGCATAAGAGAGATATGAAGCTGGATAATGTCCAGGTCGGTACCTTACTCTGACCCCTGACCCCTCCAGATATACAGCCAAAGGATCATGGCACCAAGTTGGTGTTATAATCTAATTATGACACAATACATTAAAGCATTGTTCTCTGAGGAGAATGATTTTTATTTAGTTTTACCACATTTCAGTTTCTCCCCCTTTAGGAAAGTCATTATTCCCTTTTGAGCATGCAAAAAAGTTGTTCCCATGTTTTTTATTTCAGTGAGACGTCTCTCAACTGGCTTTCTTTCTTTGAAAGTGTAGAAATGCTAGAAAAAAAAAACCACCCACTATCTTCCCTTAGATAGTTACTTTCTTTCTTTAGGTGGGAAAAAAGAATAAAAGCACCACAGTCTTCCCATAATTTTAGTACTTGATATGACTTTGTATTTTGATCAAATGAGCACTTAGTGCCCCCTGAAGAATGTCGAGAATAGGAAGCTTTACATTCAGAGAATTAAGCACCATTCACACTCGCACGTACGAACACACACACACACACACACACACACACACACACACACAAATTCCCTGCCTACGCAAGGATCTTCATCCAGAGAGGGGCTCTAAAATACCTCTCCTGTAGAATTTAGTTGAAACACTGTCAACTGGGACTCTAACTCTTTAGGACTTTAGTTAAAATGCCGTTTAACTAGGACTCTAACCCTACAGGACTTCAGTTGAAACGCCGTCAAATGGGACTCTAACCCTATCCCTACCGTACCCTAACACTGTGAAGATTAATAAGAACAGAAAGCTGTTCTGTTCTCATTCTGTATTGTTTTTAAGACTCAAGATTCTTAAAAATACAGTTTTTTAGAGGATTAGTCCCCCCCACACACAACTCAGTAACTCACTCCAATAGATTAAGGAGGACGTCATCATTCCCCACATTGGAACCACACACTTCCCCCTCCAAATTAGATAAACCCATTTTGAAAGTCTGTTACACTACCTACAAGCTCCCATTTTTATTTTTTCACCCTCCAAAAGTCTAAAAACATATATTAAAGATTTTATTGAGAACCAAAATTATTGTTGACCCATCCACCATCTTTAAATACGCAACCCAGCATCACACAGCTTAATAATTATATAATATAAGGTCCACTAAACAGCCTGACTCAAACTCTCCATCCTTCTGTTTTCTAAAATAACACTAAGAAATAAAATCCTTTTGAACCTATTTTTGAAATTAGATTAGATAAAACGGTACCACAAACCCGGTCCGACATTTTAAATGCCGCAAACCAACCAATTTACATTTAACTTTAATAAAACAGCCATTTTAAGTGAACTAATTATTTTAAAAATAAAACTACCTTTTGATTAATTACTTTCAACCTCAAAATGAAATAATCACTTTAAAGCACCCTATTTTTTAAATAATTAAAATAGTGCAAAAATAAATAAGAACACCAAGCCGAACATTTTGATTCACCCACCGTAGTCTTAATAATTAACAACAAATTCATAATTTATAACCCATTAAATAACTTTTTAATTGGACAAATTTCTCAGTTTCTTTGAACGAAATAAACACGGTAAACCTTCTGAATACCTGTACTTTAAACAAAACTCCTGCAATTAATACTATAAAACATTTCAGGATTGCACTGTAGAATAATTGCAACAAACTCTCTCAATAGTATTTTATTCTCTTAAAATCCTAGAAAAACTTAGAAGATTCAAACTCTTTAAAACAACCACCGATTGTTTCCCCACTCCAGTCCATCTCCACACGCTCTCTCTCTCCCCTCTCCAAACTGAAAACTGTTACCCAACTGAAATCAATGGCAACCATTTACAGTTGCTTAGAGTAACAAAACATCTCTCAACTCCCAAAAGAACTCCAAAACAAGGAACCCGCTCTGAATAAAAAACGAAAAACACTCTTTTAAAACCGTGACTTTAAATAGGAATCCAATTTCTTATGCTTCCACATGCTGCTCCACTCCTTTATCAATATCACCAAAATCACCTCATAATCGGACACAGAATTTAACCTCGAGATTTGATCACCTCGAGGGGCCACTGCTCGGCGAGGACATATGGTGAACGGCCGAAACGTCCGCTAGAGCCGACGGCACACCACTGATGATTAAGTTCTGAAATTCTGCTCAACTTTAGATATGACTTAGAACCAAGGTAGTTCTGCCGCTCCGGTTCTAATAGCGCTATTAAACCAGAAAACTAAAAAGAGAGAAGCCTAAAATAATCATCTTTAATAACTACCCACTAATTAAAACAACGAGTTGCAGATAAACCCACTCTTTTGAACCCCTGAGTCAATACCTGTACCCTTTACTATGGATTCACTCCAATTAAAAACAAAATAAATAAAATAAACTATCAAACAAACACCTTAAAACTCCAGAATAACATAGTAACAATTTACAAAATTAAACAATAAACAAAAAGCCCCTCCCACACTGAGAGAAACTCTCCATCCTGGATATTAACAATTTATTTACCAATTTAACGGAACTCTAACCCCTAAATTGAATTTCCACATAAACACTTCCATCAATTAAATAACTGAAACGGGGACCTTTGTAACCAGAAGATCTGGTTACATTCCACTAACAATAGCTTTATCTAAAAGAATAATAGCTCTTCCAAATAAACCTTCTGGTTGAGAAAGTACATCTTAAATAAAAAAACAACACCTTTGGAATTAAAAATATACTCACTTCCAAACAACTGTGACTCTCTTTTCTTGCTCTCTTTCAAAAATTAATTAACACAACTCCTGTATTTCTCAAAAATCAATTGGATCAACTCTTTTCTCTTTGAAAAAAGCACCCCAAAATGCCAGACAAAAACAGAACCTTAATGGAATGGACAGAAATTGCTGTCAAATTCATCCTAACTCAACATCTAAAAACCCTTACAAATCAAGAACAAACAGAAGGAGTACTGCTACTTACAGAACTCCAACATGCACCAAAAAAAACCCCAACTACAATGGATCCTTAATGGAGCCACCAGGAAGGCACAAAAATAAATTAACCAAATCAAACAAACAACCTTAGCAATAGTCAGGAAAATAATAACAGAAACACGCACCAAACCAACGCTAACAACTAACCAACCTCCACAACCACAACAAAGTCCATCCCCACATGACCCAAATAGAACAAAGGACAGTTACCAAACACAAGAGATCCCCACATCCGGATTATACCCACCTAACACAGAGAAAGAAGAAGGAATAGATCACTCAACCAAAGGGGAATCTGAGCCCCGCTTACACTCACAACATACACATGACAAAATCATTAAACTTATACCAAACCGAATCCATGACTCCCAAGAACCCACATCCTCAGTTGACCTAAACCTCACTCAAACCAATAACAACCAGACCCATATCCTTAATGACCACTCACAACCACCAGAGCAACAAACTAGCTAGTTGGCACCTCACCCCCAACAAATCAATAATTATTTTAGTAGACTCCAACCTTAAAAGATTACCCAGACCCATCAATCCTGAAGCCCAATTTAAACATGCCAACCAGATCGTCAGGAAAACTAAAACCTGTAGCGAAACCAACAAAGTACTCCTCTCATTTGGCATAAACAACAAAGACTACAGGGATCAAACCACGATCCAGAAACTGCTCACCACCCTCTTGAACACAGTCCATGACACTTTTCCATATGCCGACATTTATATACACCTCCTCAATTTCTCAGACGAACTCCTTTTCACACAAAAACAGAACCTAAAAATGATCAATGAAACCATCACCTCAGTTTACCAAAGACTCCACCATCACATTATTCCACCAATCCCACAAACACAGTTTAAAACATTGGAAGATAAAATACATTGGTCTCCACCCACAGCACAACACATCTGGAAGCACTAAAAAAATGCCACCACAGTATTTTTTTAAAAATCATTTTGAAATATTTTTATGTATTATTCATTGTATTTTCAAAAACATTTAACAAATGATATTATATTTGCAGTTTGGCATGTTAATCTGCCTGCACTCATAGTGCTTTCCTGAGGTGGGGACGGGAGCGGTAATGGCAAAGCGGAACCTTTGTTTGGGGAGAGTTGCTTCCAGGTTGGTTTTGGGATTAACTTCCGGTTTGCCTCAAACGCAATCTGGATGTCAACAGCAGCTCTTGGTCGTCATTGCTGACTTTTGTTTATTTACTCTTCAGGTCAGTATACAGTTAAAAGAAAACACCAAAACTACCATGTAAGATACTTACATCTTAATTGACCAGGATATGTCTTTTAGTTAGGCTTTTGTGCACTGTTTGGCCAGTTCTATCAGGCGAGGTTAATGTTGGCTCGCTCTCAGGGCCGTTAAATCTTAACGTCTCTATGTAGGGCCGTTATATCCTAACGTCTCCATGTTGGACAAGTTTTATTTTGTTTTGTTTTAATATTATAGTCAGTTACTAGATGCAGTAAAGCTTTGTGGCAATTGATTTGTCGTGTCTGGTGCACGGGCCGTGGTTGTCTTCATCTGGGTGGGGGATGGAGGTGTGAGAGGGTGATGTGGGGTTCATTGTTGCCTGTGAGGGAAATACACCAAATTTATAAGACCATGACAATGTAAAACATTAACATTAAACACTGTGAAAGGTTTGTCTGTTGAATAAAAAAAAACGCAATCTGAATGTCAACAGCAGTGCTTGGTCGTCATTGCTGACTTTTGTTTATTTACTCTTCAGATTGTGTGTCATCACTGTTACAGCAGTCCTGACACCCGGGACCTGTAACACTGGTATCATACTTTAAACTGCTAGGCCCGTTTGAATCAAACTGGAAGCCTAGCCTCGAATCTCAAAAGGTAAAAGATACCAAAATTAAAACTAACTTACTAAATCCTAACCAACTTTTCACTGAAAAGGTTGTCATGAACCTTTCCAATACAGGTTCATGACAACCTGTATTGGTTGTCATGAACCTGTATATTACTATTTGATTCAAACTGCTAGGCCCGTTTGAATCAAACTGGAAGCCTAGCCTCGAATCTCAAAAGGTAAAAGATACCAAAATTAAAACTAACTTACTAAATCCTAACCAACTTTTCACTGAAAAGGTTGTCATGAACCTTTCCAATACATTACACCTAAAAAAGAAACATATT
>NW_006800599.1:17193-19762 GCF_000485575.1 Poecilia formosa | reverse complement strand
CTACGCTTCCAGTGAGTCCTCGGTCCTAAGTAATCCTGGTCCCTGGTCTGTAAGAGGGTCTGGTTTGGCTTCTCGTCCAGCTCCACGCGGCTCCTGCTCACAGCCGTTCCCTGTCTCCTGCCTGGCTCCGCTTCCTGTCCTTCCGCCTTCGTTGCTGGACCACCCCGCTCTACGCGCTCGCCTGCCTGTCCACCCATCTACCCCCAGTGGATGCTCCGGCTCTCCCTCCCGGGACCCCCCCACCGCCTCCTACAAGCAAACCCCCAACGGGTCCTTACCCGCTGCCTGCTGCTGCTCCGTCCACCTGTCTGCCCCCCCCCCTGCTGGTCACAAATAAATTCGAACTTACCTTTTGCTGGTGTGGCGTTTGTAGTTGTTTCTGCACTAGAGTCTAGTGAACAATCATGTCAGGAACTCATTGAATAGGACAAGAGAGTGTCCAGGAAGATACCCATAGAACCGGAAGCCAACAATCTTGCACAAGAATAAGATGACGCACTTGATAAACTCCAAAACCTCCACTCAATCATAAATAAACCAGCAGACAAAGGTACAACCATAGTTATGGACAAAACCGACTATGTTTAGGAAGCTATGAGAGAACTCCAAGATAAGCCACTTGAAACACCCATCTATCCAGAAACACAAACCATGGTCAACCACCTACTCAAACAACCTTATGGATGAAAAATACATTAACCAAAAGCAGCTTCTTTTCCTTGTGGGTACCAATCCGCCCAGACCCAGGTATTTTTACTTGTTACCAAAGCTCCACAAAGACCCCTCAGAGTGGGCCAAACCCTTCAAAATCCCAAAAGGGAGACCTATTGTGTCCGATTGTAACAGTTAATATTATGGGTCTGCATACCTTCTTGACCACTATTTGAATCCCCTCTCCAATAAACACCCGAGTTACATCAAAGACACCATGGACTTCTTGCAGAAAATAGCCACACACACTATCACAGAACAAAGCCTCCTCTTCACCATGGATGTGGAAAGCCTTTACATCAACATAGAAACAGACAGGGGACTTCAGGGTTGGAGCTTATAAATACTCTCCCCCTCTTCATTCCTGCTTGGGTCAATGTAGCGATAAGAACTCACATATAAAAACAAAACATTTTCTTTACAAATTAAGTGTGCCCTTGCCTGAAGAAGGCTCACAGTGGTCGAAACGTCGCAGCAGTTGGCACACAGTTTACAGAAAATTTTTATTTCCTTTTCTTAATTTTTTTTCCTTTCTTCCCTCTTTTTAATTAATTTCTTTGCTCTACATATTATTAAAATAAATATTATACATACATACATATTTGATGATGATAATACTTTATTTCAGACAAACAATTCACCGACAAGTGTAAAATAAAACACAATACCTTTCTATGAAGTACATAATCAATTACATAGAAATACACCACTTATTTAGTGATTATGAGTCTAAAAAGGAGTATGATGAAGTATAACTTATATAAACAAACCCCTTTTCCATTCCTAATTCATTGCATTGTTTTCCAGTTCTGACAGAAAAATGAAATAACTATACTAAAATTTCCTAAACCAGATGAAATACACACACACACACACACATATATACATACTCATCTGCATATATACATAAATGATACACACCTACTTATATAGGTGTGTATGCACATATATACACACCTATACATTTACACACACATGCACAAACCTGCACCCAATTGTCAAAATCATCCACAAAGTTGTAATTCCCAGCCAGGTTCATCCCCTTTGTTCATCCTTATACTTTTGAATAATAACCATTTTGAGTCTTTTCTTAAAATACCTCATTTACATTTATAAGTTCATGAACATATACACAATTAATAAAAAATAGCACATATTACACATTATTAACTAAGAAATAAAGTGTCCCCCTACCTACAAAAGAAATAATGGGAGGGATGGGTGGAAGGACCGTGCACCTCCTGTCCTATCTCGAGGACAGGTTAGATTAGAACCTTTCATCCAAACCCTGCCCTACCCTAACCCCTAACCATACATTTCATGGGATGGGACAAAATCCACCCAAACAAATTATCCCAATTACACACTATTCAACAATTAGTAAAAAAAAAAAAATAATTAATTATATTCTAAAAAATAACTCGACAACTCACTGAACACCAACAATTACTAAAAGATTTTGGAATAATTTCAGCATACAGACGCAATAAAAATTTAAGTGACATCTTAGTAAGAGCAAAATTAGAGCCATTACAAGCGAGACGACCCAAAATACTTAAGGACATATTTAAGAACATCAGCTTTGTAAAAAAATCACACAAACGGTACAATCTTCAAGATTACTCAAAAAAATTCGGCCTCAATCTGCAAATTGTGGTTATATTATCAGCTGTTCAAAATGTGGAAAACAATATGTTGGTGAAACAAAAAACACAACGGCAACACAAATCTGGCAACATAAATACAATATAATTAATAAAAAAGAGACAGACACCATTAGTAAAGCACTTTATTAAACATAATTGGCAATTCAAATCCAGTGGTGGAGAAAGTACTCAAAAATGTACTTAAGTAAAAG
>NW_006800599.1:14603-15983 GCF_000485575.1 Poecilia formosa | reverse complement strand
ATTGTACTTAAGTACAATAACGAAGGACTTTTACTTCGTTACTTCCCACCACTGTTCAAATCTCTGGTCTCCAAAGCAATCCATTATGGAAAGATAATGAAAGGAAAAATGGGAAAGAAAGTGGATATACTGGCTTAACACGAAAGACCCCAATAGACTAAATAAAAAATAAAAATTAATAAAAATAAATGGAAAATAAACCACAAAAAAATTGGACCCTTTGATAATTTAGATTCTTGACCCTTTTTCTTTCCCATTTTAACCTTGACCTTTAATCTTGCCCTAATCCTAACCATTCCTTTTCTCCCATCTTTGATCCTGTACCTTTAACCTAATCCTAACCACCCTCCTTTCTTCGAATCTGACCTTTCACATTTCCCTTAAACATAACTTTAACCTTTGATCTTTATCTAAACCTAACCTTTTTCTGAAATCCTGACCCTTGACCTTCACCAAATCCTACCTTTTTCTTTCACACAACTTTACCTTGAGCTTTTTTAATTAAAATCAAATTTTATCTGTATTTTCCAATTTTAATAATTTTAGTTTTTTATTATAATTAATTTTTTTTACCAACAAATATACAAATATTTATTCTTGAAACTAATCTTTGTGACTTATAAAATACTGTATTTGAGAACAGCAGGAGAAATTGTACAAGAACACGAAGAGACACGAAGTGGGAGGACATGCAGGGGTGGAGCTTATAAATAGGAGAAGAGCTCCACACTCTTCATTCCTGCTTGGATCAATGTAGTGGCAAGAACTCAGATAAAAACAAAACATCCATCTGCTAATGAAGACCATCATCAGCATCCGCTTCACAATTATATTATGCTCTGTTGGTCTATCACATAAAATATCAGTCATTGAAATTTGTGGTTGTTAAATGACAAGATGGAAAATATTCAAGCAATATTAGAAATCTTGCTGGGCTTTGCAAGATCAAAACAATGAATAAATGTAATTAAACTTCCTATTTAGCTTTACCGATGATTTTGTCATTACAGAGCCACATAAGAGTGGCTTTTAGCTACATAAAGTTACAAATAAGCAGCAACTGGGGCCATGTGGAGCATACCTGTCTATGATTTTCGAGTTAACGGAAAGATTGCATCAGAAGATAAGAAGTAGAGTAGTAAGTATAGACAGAGGTAGGTGAATATGCAGGTGAATAAGACTAACCCTACCCTACCCTACCCTAACCCTAACCTTGTACTTACCTGGGACTCTGGTTGTCTCTAAGAGACACTTAAGCCCTTACGCCAGGTCAAGGCAGAGTCCATGTGAGGGTATTTTGTTTTTATTTATTTTTTTTGTTTTTGTTTTTTGTTTTACAGATGTTAAGAAAACAGGAACGACTTTAACAACATTCAAGAT
>NW_006800599.1:9436-14008 GCF_000485575.1 Poecilia formosa | reverse complement strand
CGGTGAAACTGATTAAAAGTCTTGCAATTTTGTCATATGTTTGATATGCTTTGTGATATCAAAGCATATCAAGTTACTGACCAACTCTCCATGCCTCTGTTTTTGTTTAGAAATTCTGAGAAGAAGCGATAGACTGATGTAAAATAGGTACTATGGACCTGATGGAAAACCAACCATCTCATATAAAGAGACCAGGATCAGGTAAACTAAATCAACAGAAGTATTAAATTCAAGACCTGGCAAAAATATTTCTTCCCCTTTGAACTTTCTACTTCTTTTCATGTAACAACCACAAACATCTGTGTACTGTTTAGCAATTTAGCAAAAAAGAGAGTGGGAAGAAAAACAACAACCATGACGAATTATAAGGATTAAGTTGTTAATATGCTGCTCCAGCCGGATAACTACTTCAAATATGTAAGCTAAGCTCCACCGTTAGCCTCTATGTTTACTTCCGCAAACACTGAGCACTTCTTCTTTTTATGGCGGTTGGAAGAAGACTTAGAATGCTGACGCTATTGCGCTACATCGAAACAATGGTTTCGATGTAGCGGCCGACTGTACTCGTTCATCAGCGAGTAAGCGGAGGAAAAAAAAAACCTCATCATTAGACCAGGTGATTGCACTATATTGAAACGAATCCATTGCTAGTTAAAACTATTAATAAAAATATTGAAAAGAGCACTCTTTACAAAATAAAATACAGTTTAGTGAGAGCCAGCTGTCAACGGAAAATCAACGTCTGACTCTATAACAACCAGCGGCCAATCAGCTGCTGGTTCTAAGCAGAACCGATTGGCCGGCACGATTGGAACCACAGCTCTTGTGGTTCCATGGGGCCGGGTGGAACCGATCACAAGTTGTAATGCGAACACGCTCGGAACCGTACCGTACCGTACCGTTCCGTGCAGTGCAAAAACGCCTTTAGTTAGGAATCAGAGTTAGGAATAGACACAGTAGAGAAATTCAAGTGATCAGTGTCTATAAAAAGTATTTATCCCCTTGAATGTTGAAATAAATAATATATAACAAAATTTGGCTTGTGTGACAAAAAAAAATTACAAAAAAATAAACCTTTAATGTTGGCTGGACCTTCTTTGAATTAGGTCAGTCACTTTTAAAGGGCGTGAATATTTATGCAGCCATGTCAGAGTTAACACCTATTAAACACAGACCAAATAACACAGGAAATACAAGAGAGAGTTAGATTCTGAATACACGCGAGGAGAACAGAGAGAGATGTGCTTTCAGTTACAAATCTCCTACTGCTCTGAAGCACATTTGCCTGCCCCTCTCTTTTTATTGTCTTTAGGATCCCTAATCACAGAGAGCGCTGTAACTCTAAAGGGAGGGGGAAAGACACTTCATCACACAGTCACAGCGCCAAGATTATCACTAACTAACAACACAATCTATCTCACACTAGCTTATCTAGTTCCTGACCCAGGACCAAACAGGACAAGTTGTGAATCTTCACGGCGATGGTTTTATAGCTATCTTAACAGTTCAAAGCAGGGCGTTCTGTGAAGAGCTGCTGTCTCTGCTCTTCTTCAGAGAGGCCCTCTGAGAAAGGAAATCAGAGTGATTAACAACACAGAAACAGTTCTTAAAAGATATGACTAAAACAAATAAGAGTACATAAGGTAAGAACATTATAAAAGTATAACAAATAGTTGATAATAGTACAAAATACCTAACAAGCCACTTAATTTAAGTCAAATATTTTTTGATTATTATTTTTAAATAGGTTAGTTTTCAAATGACATAAGATCTTTAGTATACTTTTTAATGACAAAAATGCCCAATTTTGATGAAAAAGCTGTAAAATGGTAAAACATACAGGGGGAGTGAGTATTTTTTATATACACTTTACAGCAAGCAGTAAATTATAGGAAAAATGACCCGAAGGACCTTAGTTTGAATGCAAATCCAAACTAACTTAAAAATATATGATGGGAAAAATAAAAACGAGGCTGTGCAGGAAGGGTTAATTTACAGCATAGGAAAACAATACCGTACATAAATTAAAATTGCAAACTCAGATCAAAAGAGATGTGGAACTAAGTATGGCTGTTCAAATTTTTTTTTTTACAAAGTTTGTGTTTGCAATGTGATTATGTTGAATAATAACCCAAGTCTCCCTGGAATAATAGATTCTTATTCTCAGTGGTGACTTCCTGGGTAAGTAATGGGTAATTAAAATCAAGATATGAAAAAGTTCAAGGGAAGTAAATACTTTTGCAAAAAAAAAACCCTGCAAATTTAACTCAATAATGTTAGGATCTATGTATCTGTTTACATATTTGTGTTTGTTCTACCTTGGCTGAACAGGAAGTGGACATACCGTCGGTATTACCACTCAGAAAGAAGAAAGACCTCATCAACAAACAACACCAACAGCAACAGCATCAACAGGGGCCTGTTGATGTACACGCTGAAACATTGTTATGTCAGCGTCATATTCCTCGCCTTGTTTTACGGTAAATGATTTTCTTCTACAAACAGCCAAGCACCAATATTTCTAAGTTTTGTAGAGAGTTTTTAGTCTGAAAGCAGTGTCACTAATCCTGTCACCTTCTTCTCATTTCTCCACATTTGTCAGGATTTACCATCTTTATTGCTCCTTTGACGATGGAACCTGCGGTTTCTTCGCCCTCCATCATAAATGCAGTAAGCTTTCTGTTAATCAAAACCCTTATATGAATGTCCTCTGCAGTGATATGACCAAACATCTAACTTCAATTGTGTTTAGGTTTCAGTCCCAGGATGTGAAGATGAGGAAAGACAAATTCAGGTAGCGAAGGAGGGGATGGGGGTCCTTCAGAACAAGGTCGGCTACCTTTTTCCGTTGGCAGATACGATGGCCAACTTTGCTTTGAAATCACAAGGTAAGTCATTACTATCATAAATCTGACTGAATGTTTCAGGCTTAGATGATTTTAATTCACTTTCTGTGTGTGTTTGAAAACAGGAGCAAAGGTGTTATCCTATATGCCATCAGCTGTACATCCCAAACAAAGACAGACCCTAAATTGGTTTGGAATTGCGTTACATATGCCGTCAGTCACACCAGACGTTGTTCTCCAGGTATGACATGAACTATGATCATAATGTAACATGAATATGAAGCAGAATGGTATTTCTATATGATGCAATATTTAGAAGGCTTTTTGTTTATTATTTTAACATCCCACTGAAACTTTGAACTCTTCTTCTCTTCAGGGGAGGACTCGCCTACAACCAGGAGAGTGCTGGGGCTTTGAAGGGTCCCAGGGACATTTAGCCATCGCCCTGTCCCACAGAGTTGTTGTCAATCATGTAACCTTGGGTCACCTGCCTAAAATGTTGTCCCCGACTGGCAACTCCTGGAGTGCTCCCAAGGAGTTTTCTGTCTATGTAAGCCACAAGTATCTGAATATTAAACAGCAACACTCAGTCTAACTTTCAGAGATATTTATAAAGACATTTATAATGTCTAATTTTGTTTTGCAGGGAATGACGGATCCCGAACAGGAGTGGACTCATCTGGGAACCTTTCTGTATGATGAGAATGGAGAGCCGCTTCAGACGTTTGAGCTACCGGTACGTTTATCCCAATTACTTGTTTAGCTACTTTGCTTAATCATTTTGCAACATATTTATAGCTATTGAACTTTTCAGTGCTTCAATGTTTAAAATACAGACATTCTTGTATTCTATTGGGACATGATAACAGAAACATGCTAACAGAAAGTAGCTCATATTTGTGAATCGGATAAAAAATTATACATGAAAACAAAGTAGGCTAATCTCGGTCAAACTGGATGCAGAGCATCTAAAAATTAAATTTTTTCAGTCTTGCCAGATTCTGTTTTGGATTTATGTCTGGACTTTGACTACACCTATCATATAAGATGCTTCATCTAAACCTTCCTATTGTATTATTGCTGGCTGTATGTTTAGGGTTGTTGTCCTACTGTCCACCCAGTTTTTAAGTCTTCTGCAGGTTGCCTTCAAGGACTGGTCTGTATTTATAGCTCTGTCCATCTGCTAATGAAGACCACCCTCACATCATCAGCATCCGCTTCACTATTATGTGTTATGTTCTGTTGGTCTATCACATAAAATATCAAATTCATTGACATTTGTGGTTGTTAAATGAGAAGATGGAAAATATTCAAGAAATATTAGAAATCTTGCTGGCCTTTGCAATATCAAAACAGTGAATGCATGTAATTAAACTTCCTATTTAGCTTTACCGATTTGATATTCAGCTAACATATGATTTTGTCATTACAGAGCCACAGAAGAGCAGCTTTCCGCTACATAAAGTTAGACATCAGTAGCAACTGGGGCCATGTGAAGCATACTTGTGTCTATGACTTCCGAGTTCATGGAAAGTTTGCACCAGAAGATGGTAAATAAAAGGTAGCAAGTACAGACAGAGGTAGGTGAATGTGGAGGTGAATCAGACAGGAAACATCAGAATGTGGTATGTCACCTCTCTGGTGGGGAAGGAGCTGGAGCTGGTGTGTGAGGCTGAGAGGTTCCAGCTTGGAATAGTCGGTCTCACCTTGACGCATGGCTCTGGTT
>NW_006800599.1:0-9199 GCF_000485575.1 Poecilia formosa | reverse complement strand
GGGTGGGGGGACGGGTTCTGACTGTTGTTTGTGTTTACGGGCCGAACAACAGTTCAGATTAGCCACCCTTCTTGGAGTCCTTAGAGGGGGTACTGGAGAGTGGCCCTTCTGGGGACTCCCTTGTTCTGCTGGGGGACTTCCAACGCTCACGTGGTTGGGAGGAACGGCCCACCCGATCTGAACTTGAGTGGTGTTCTGTTGTTGGACTTCTGTTCTTGTCACGGATTGTCCATAACGAACATCATGTTCAAACATAAGGGTGTCCATATGTGCACTTGGCACCAGGACACGCTAGGCCGCAGTTCGATGATCAACTTTGTTATCGAATCTTCGGCCATATGTTTTGGACACCTGGGTGAAGCAAGGTGTGGAGCTGTCCACTGACCACTACCTGTTCTCCAGTGGTGGGGGAGGATGCCGGACAGACCTGGCAGACCCAAACGTGTTGTGATGGTCTGCTGGGAACGTCTGGCGGAGTCCCCGGTGAGACGGAGCTTTAACTCTCATCTCCCGCAGAACTTCGAACTGTCTGGCTGGCTGGCTGGCTGGCTGGATGGATGGATGTTTTCCCTGTGTTTTGAGGATTTTCCCTTTTATCAATATTGCAACTAACTTTGTGGTTTGTGTTTTCTCAGCCCATTTGGTTCCAGCTGTGTGTTTGTGTCTCTTTCCTGTCCTCTTGTTCTTCGCCAGCCAAGGCAGATGGCTGCTCATCCTGAGTCTGGTTCTGCTGGAGGTTTCTTCCTTTTTAAAGGGAGATTTCCTCCCCACTCAAGCACTGTGCTCAGGATGAGGGGTCCCATCAAATTACTTTTGATGGGACTCGCTCCCCTCTGGAGAATCGCCACCTTAGCGTGGTAGAGAGGTTTTAGTACCCCAATGATCCTGATAGCTTAGTTGCCATTGGAGTTCCACTCCCAGTCGGGACTCCAATGGCAAAATGGTCTCAGGGTAGGGGTCAGACTAAGAGCGATTCAAAACTTTATGAATTTTCCCCAAATGGATTAGGTTGTTCAGGGAGATGGCTGTTTATTTGCCACCTCCGCAGATTCAGGATAGAGGAAGTGAAGATTTGATGGAAACCTTTGGGTTTGTTACAAATAACACATAACTGATTTTGTAATGAATTCATGATATATCACTAAACTGAGAACTAAATCTAAGTCCACAGGGCTGGCCCATGGTTGTGATTTAGGAACCCTTCTTCCTGTTAAGAACATCACCACCACTATCAGGACTGTAACTAGAGACGGAAATTAACCAGCTAGCTATAATCTCCATAAGCCAAATTTAATTGGCTGAACTTAAAAACAATCACTGATATGAAGCTTAGGCAACCCTAACTACGACGCCAATCTTCATTGACAGAAATATTGAAATGTAATATTTATTCTACACATTTTTATAACATTGGAAAACATTAAGAATGATTGTGTCATGTTTGTCCTCCTACAGAACCCATATTAAAACAAAAAATATATTTCCCACCCCATGTTTCTCCATTTTCAAACATTTTTAAAAAGCTCCAGAGAGCCAGTATGCTAGCGCCAAAGAGCCGCATGCAGCTCTGGAGCAATGGGTTGCCAACTCCCGGTCTAAATAATTTTCCTAATGCAATTATTATTATAGGAGGTAATTTAAATATAATTCTAGATACTCAACTAGACAAATGGCCACCTCGAGCTCAAGATTCAAGACTCAGCATCCTACTGCTTGCCTATGACGAAGGGAAACCGAAAAATCTACACAGTCTTTTCAGCGGTCTGCTGTGGCAAGTCATCAAATCCAGTTCTCTTCTAATTAGTGTTGGAGGTTATGTTTAAAGNTGTGTTTGTGTCTCTTTCCTGTCCTCTTGTTCTTCGCCAGCCAAGGCAGATGGCTGCTCATCCTGAGTCTGGTTCTGCTGGAGGTTTCTTCCTTTTTAAAGGGAGATTTCCTCCCCACTCAAGCACTGTGCTTGCTCAGGATGGGGGGTCCCATCAAATTACTTTTGATGGGACTCGCTCCCCTCTGGAGAATCGCCACCTTAGCGTGGTAGAGGGGTTTGAGTACCCCAATGATCCTGATAGCTTAGTTGCCATTGGAGTTCCACTCCCAGTCAGGACTCCAATGGCAAAATGGTCTCATGGTAGGGGTCAGACTAAGAGCGATTCAAAACTTTATGAATTTTCCCCAAATGGATTAGGTTGTTCAGGGAGATGGCTGTTTATTTGCCACCTCCGCAGATTCAGGATAGAGGAAGTGAAGATTTGATGGAAACCTTTGGGTTTGTTACAAATAACACATAACTGATTTTGTAATGAATTCATGATATATCACTAAACTGAGAACTAAATCTAAGTCCACAGGGCTGGCCCATGGTTGTGATTTAGGAACCCTTCTTCCTGTTAAGAACATCACCACCACTATCAGGACTGTAACTAGAGACGGAAATTAACCAGCTAGCTATAATCTCCATAAGCCAAATTTAATTGGCTGAACTTAAAAACAATCACTGATATGAAGCTTAGGCAACCCTAACTACGACGCCAATCTTCGTTGACAGAAATGTTGAAATGTAATATTTATTCTACACATTTTTATAACATTGGAAAACATTAAGAATGATTGTGTCATGTTTGTCCTCCTTCAGAACCCATATTAAAACAAAAAATATATTTCCCACCCCATATTTCTCCATTTTCAAACATTTTTGAAAAAGCTTCAGAGGGCCACTATGGTAGCGCCAAAGAGCCGCATGCAGCTCTGGAGCAATGGGTTGCCAACTCCCGGTCTAAATAATTTTCCTAATGCAATTATTATTATAGGAGGTAATTTAAATATAATTCTAGATACTCAACTAGACAAATGGCCACCTCGAGCTCAAGATTCAAGACTCAGCATCCTACTGCTTGCCTATGACGAAGGGAAACCGAAAAATCTACACAGTCTTTTCAGCGGTCTGCTGTGGCAAGTCATCAAATCCAGTTCTCTTCTAATTAGTGTTGGAGGTTATGTTTAAAGGGTAACTTGGATCTTTGTTACATTACACAGAGTGATAGGTGGATCACTAGGGAGGCTCATTGTGCCATTTGTGTTTTGTTAACCACTCATTTCAGGTTATTGTTACATTAAGGCCCCATTTACACAACAATTTCGGGTGAAAATGGAATAAGTTTCGTTGCGTTTGCACTGTGCATTTACACAAAATGACAAACGTTTTCTCTGTCAATGCCACAGTTTAAAAATGGGTTACAGACTGCGATGTTTCTAAAACGTACCGGTGTCCGTTGTCCTGTAAGCAGAATAAATGGATCATTTCTTTCAGAGAATTCCCAGCTCATCCATAGTATGACACATTTCATAATAGCTCTCTACAATCCATAGAAGAAGAAACTACAAAAAATGCCAGATACAAGAGCATTATTTGTGCTTCTCTTATAAATCTAACTACAGCTCTCCAACACGGTGCTCATTTTGTACCTCTTTACTTAAATCATCAAGGAACAATCTCATACAGCTCCATTCCGTTAATTAGCGGATGGATGCGACGAAGAAACACGTAAAGGAGGCGTTACTGGACAAGACCTGGGAGTACAAGCCTGTGGTGGGATAACTTTGTTTACAATGTAGTCGATGATGAAGAATGAAGGGATAACTTTCGTTTGTCCAAGCCTAGCACTAACTAGTAGCGTGGCAGGGGCATTGCACCTTTTCAATTTATGCCGTTTCTGTGTAAACAAAGATTGTAATTAGAACATCTTCATGTAAACGTCGTGTAAACTAGGTCTAAATGTAAGGAATTTATGTTGCCAGTTATGTTTGTCAGTTTGTCTGTTGTATTTGTCAGTTATATTTGCCAGTCTGTCAGTTTGCTTAATTGTTTCTATGACGACCTGACTTGGCCAGCTTTATTTTCTGTGAACTGCCAGAGGGTGCTGTTCAGTAATTCACTGCAGATTTCACTGCTGTCTGTATTTCTTTTTCTAATTTATTTAATTAAAAAAGACCAACTTGTATTAAGTTTAAAAATTTATTATTGAAACCACTTTTTTTTTTGTCAAAACACATTGTAAAAAGTATTTGTAAATTGCACAGTCTGTTCAGCACTGTGCTGTGAGTGATAGGTGGACCAGTAGGGAGGCTCACTGCACCATTTGTGTTTTGTTAATCACTCATTTCAGTAAATGGCATAAAATCCAACCAACTGGCCTCCGCGTGGTACGGGTATACGGAGCTGTCACACACACACACACACACACACACACACACACACACACACACACACATCTATATATATGTGTGATCCAATTGCTTTAGAGATACACTACAAAAACACCATGTGGTGTCCAACTTAACTATGAAAGATTTCCAACATGTTTTTAACTTCTCTGCTAATTTTACAAGCTCAGCCATGCTTCGTAAAGGAGAATATATATAGTTGATCACCTCTGAAATGTCCTGGTTGTGGTAGCCCGTGGAGGAGGGCAGGGGTGTCCTCTGGAAACTGAAATGGGCAGGATGATCCCTTCCAGGCAAGGCAACTTTATTTATACAGCACCTATCAGCCGGAGACAATTCAAAGTGTTATGTTCCGTGTTTCTGTGTGTTTATTTTTGAGTTTCTGTGTAATCCTGTTTTCCTGTGAGTCTCTGTCCTGTCCTCCCCGTTGATTGCTCCNGTCTCCGATAGTACTGCGATTCATATCTGTAGCTCATTCACAGTAATTGCAGTGATGAGAGAAAAATGGTGTGCGCTGAGCTCAGAAATTTTTCAGAAAAGTCTGAAAATGAATGGTGGAGTGCCTGAAGGTACCCTGTCACTTGATTTTGCTCTGAAGCACCTTGACAGAAAACCGTCAGCCCTAGAGAAATTTCGAAAACATTTTACCGGAGTAGGCATGCGTATCAATGTCATGACCGACTTTTATACCAATAGAGCAATTTTTGCACCCATAAGAGCAATTTCAAAATTACTTTGGGGTCAAAAATCCACTCCGTTTCTCACTCTAAAAAAGCGGCAGTTGGTGTCAGTTACACTCTGCGTTTCGGCAGTTGGAAATTTCGCTTGTTTTTCTCTTTTTACGTCGCCATCGTAACTCCGATCCCCAATAAAAATAATAGCTCCCTTTTCGGCATCGAGCCGCACGATTTGCACGCAGCGGTACGAGCCGCAATAACGGTGATGGAAGAATAATAAATGTAGAAGAAATAAAGAGACATTCTATTGGGTGTAGAACAATAGGTGCCTGCCATGCAATGCATGGAAGCAGCGACTGCTCTCCCTATGCATTGCTATGGTCAGGCTCCAATTATTTAAGAATAGGCAACTTCAAATAAAAAGGTTTTTAACTTTGTTTTAAATAATCTCAAGGTAGGGGCAGACTTACAATGAACAGGAAGCTTATTCCAGAGAGCTGGAGCATAAAAACTAAAAGCTGCTTTACCATGTTTAGTTCTGACTCTGAATAATTAGTAGGTTTCACTCTGATGATCTTAAAGGTCTGAGTGGCATTTAAGGCCGAAGAAGATCAGAAATATAGTCTGGATTTTTATTATGTAGAGCTTTATAAGCCATTATGGAGATTTTAAATTCTATTCTTTGAGTAACTGGCAGCCAGTGCAGGATTCTTAGAACTGGACTGATATGCTGATCTTTCTTTGTTTTAGTAAGGACCCAGCAATACGATTACAACAGGCCTTCGCAGCGCTTAGCTGCTTGGGCCTAATTAAAGCTATCCCTCAGTCTGTGATTAACACAAAACAAGGTTATTTTATACAGCCTCAGTACCACAGCTTTACCCACTGTTTATCCAGGACAACATTTTTACAGACAAAAACTGCAACAATAAAGTTTTAAAAACAATCATCAACCAAAAGACTTTTCCTTCCCCATTGAGAAGAAATATACTTGAAGAATTTCTTTTAGTGTATGTGAAAAAATTAAATGCAGCTACTTAAAATTCCCTTTGCCCCCAAAAGCAAAAGTTAAAAGCAAAAGTAAAAGTTAAATTGTATAACTTAGAACAGTATTAAATTTGGCATTTATATTTTGGACACAAAATTTGAATATATAATTAGTAACCTGATCACTATGGACAAATATTACACACGCAAATGTAAATTTTTGAAAATTACCCCCAATCTTCAACGTTACCTAAAAGAAATCTCACTTCTGTTCAACTCTGAAAATGATTGAGACAAATAATGCTGCTCTGCTCTGTAGTAGTTTATCCTGTTTGTTTTTTTTTTACTTTTATCCATTTAATGATTAAGACCCTGTACAATAATATCAGCTGTTCAGTCTATTACGCTTTATGATTATTTTATTTTCTAATATTAATCACCTGCTGTGTCATATGGGTTTCATGTCATTCTGAAAGCCTTTTTTTCTTTCTTTTAGTATAATCGTTGACTGCTAGTCACTCAAGATATCAAGATTTCTACAATAAAGTTTTGTTAAAAAACAATTGCGTTGGAAGACCTTTTTTTAAATTGTATTTAAACAAAGTAAGCACAAACAAGTAAGGCAATTACAACAGTGTACCTTTGTAGAGGGCATAGTAGTATGGCGAGGGAAATTGAAAAGTGGTTAAATGAAAAATAGATTAATGAAAAATGGGTAAATGGATAAAGGGATAAATGAAAAAGAGAAATTGGGAAATTGATAATATGAAAAATAAATAAATGAAAAATTGGTTTAATGAAAAAGCTAAATCATTTATTTAACAGATTTTTTAATTTATTTCACTCATTTGCTTCATTTTTTGACTATTTTACTCATTTTTTATTTATTTCACCCATTTATTTATTTATTTATTTAATTTTGGCTGTAATGGCTCTCCATAATCTCTAGGAATAGAGGCTGAAACAATCCCTCAAATGATTCAAGTACCTCGTTTATTAAAATTCCTCAATGTTACGGTCTGGCTCGGATGGCCGCAACAAGAAACAAGGAGGACACGACAACCACCAGCATTTTAAGCCTTTTAGAGGCATTTATTTAAAAAATATGATGTCTAGGGAAGTGGGCATCACCCCAAGAAGTCAACAGGCATCGGCTCCAGTTCTGCCTTTGGGTCCGGATCTTCTCTGAGCCTGGATCTCTCCCTCTTGGACCTGATGTCTCCCTTGAGGCTGGAACCCTCCTCTGGGCCTGGTGTCCACTCTCTGGACTGGGTCCTCTGTCTGGACCTTGGCGTCTGTTCTCTCGTTTGAGGATGAAAAAAAACCTGCCAAAGAGTGGATCAGTGCTCCCTAAATACCAACCAGGTGGCTGCAATCATGGGGCACCTCCCACAATCAAGGGCCTTAATTAGCGACAATTAACTAACCCCAATTGCCACACGGAAACAAGTTTAAGCCCTAGAAATTAGATATAGTCTATCTACATACAACTAATACCCAAAAGTCTGAGAGCCTGAGAACTGGAATTGAGAAACGTAAAAGAATACAGACACAACAAGCCAAAGAAAACCACTTATATGACTCTTTTATTAACCTAAAATATTTAAGTTAATAAATATTTATTAACCTAAATATTTAGGTTAATAAAAGAGTCATCTGCTGTAACAATGTGTTTTAATTAAATCACCATAGATAATTAAACATGATAAACATGTTTTATTTAATATTGAATGAATCAAACTCGATGAGCTTGCTCTTTTGTGTTGCACCATCTATTGGTGTAGCTACTGTTTATGTTCTACAGTGTCCAGGTTTAAACGTTCCTGGCTGAACTTTACTACATATACCACTGAGCCTGTTTGGGTGTTTTATTCTTGGTATGAACCAGTTCCAGTTTGAGAATTGGATTTAAAAGCACAGGAATATTGCACAAAGAAAATATTCTCCAGCCACTTAAGGGATAACAATGTTTTTCCTCCACTTCTCCTTCACTGGACTGAGCAGAAAGTTTTTATTTACTCTTGAAATCCTGAATATTTTTGTCTTCAGGAAACATTTTTTGTAGTGTGACCCAAGATTTGCAATGTGGGACGTTATATCCGTCCGTCCGTCCGTCCGTCCATCCATCCGTCCGTTCAGTTAACTGACATTGATTACTGAGCTATTGATTACTATTACCGTAATTCTCGGACTATAAGCCGCTACCTTTTTCCAGCACTTTGAACCATGCGACTTATAGCCCTTTTCTGTGGATTTTTCTTCAACCACCAGGGGCTCTTTAGCAGGAAGTCAAACAGTTGCTTCAACAGTTTTCTGCAACTTATCCAGTATGTTTGTTCACTTTGAAGTACATTTTAATAAGTCTTTATTGAGTTAGGCTTTTCACGTTCAGTACTTTTTATTTAGAGACCCATTGCTGAAGTACAAATTAACTGCTACCGCATTTTTGGACCTAAGTTTCAATAATTAGAAGTTCAGGGTTCTGCTTAAACTACATTAAATATAAAGTACTAATGTAATTTAAATATTTACTAGGTGTCACATATGTTGGCACATAAAAATTAACAAACTTACTAACTAAGCATGATTTTAGTCATTTTAAGTATTTAAAGCTGCATTATGTTAAATCAACACATAAATTCCATTGTGTTTGCTGATGATGACATCAGACCTATGGAACTTCCAAGAAGCTTTGATTTAAGTCCCATGCATTCATCACAAGGGTCTTGGATTTTTGTCATTAAAGGAGGAATTTTTGGCAGAATTTTCTCATTTGTGCTTGCGGATATCGGAGAAGAGACGCGTCCAAGAGTTCAAGAGAGTTTTACTTAATTTCAACTGAAATACAGTAGAAATACAAAGATGGAACGTAAGTATTTTCTTGGCATATTTATCAAGGATAACTAGATCACAATTTTGAAAAGATATTATTGGTTTGACAGAATTATTAGTGATTTTTTAATTAAGATTGTTGGTTCGAAACATTTTTTTTTCAGTTTGAAATGGAATAGTTTTGCTTCTTTTATGTAAAGATTCAAGATATCAGGACTGTTGTTTTTCAGTTTTTCTGCATGTTTGATAACAGTGAGAAGGAAGAAATCTGGAAAAATTGGCTCCAACAGTTGACTTAAAGTTTTTTTGTTCAAAATGATTTCATGTGAAAATGTCAAGATCACTGACTGTGATAACTGTCAGAAATAACACTGAGACTGGTTTGGCTCTATACATTAAATAAATGAGAAATAAGTTTTTACAATTTAAAATTGAATAGTTTGTTTTCTATTTTATGCAAAAATATTAAAAAGATTGTTTTT